>NW_020273221.1:0-8288 GCF_003268045.1 Sipha flava
GCCTATGCCTTTGAATCTGTTATATCAATGGTTGAAGTAATAATTTTCGACGTAATTGAAAAACATTAAATATATTTGTTGTACCTATTTAATAAATAATGATGGTAAATTAACCAGATATAATATTAAGTAGTATAAGCAAACTCAATCTATGATTCAGGGTTTTATACTTTGATTATTGAACTCGATAATTGACATAGTTGACATTTAATTTAAACAACGAATTTCATAATCAATAAATCTTTGTTATAGTTTATATATTATCAAACTTTAGTCAGAACTGATACTTGTATGTCATTGATCTAAAATATTTAAAAATTATTCTTTCAACTGATTTATATTAGATTCGGCTTTTATTTTAAATTCTGAGTAAATCGAGGAGTATATTTATTTTCAAACATTTTATTGTTCAATTTACTGATTATTTAATTATAATAAGTTTATTTAAGATTTAAGTACGAATCAATAACACTAGAAACATACATACTATTAAGAAACATCTGTGTGTTATTTATATTCTCTTTTGATATTCATTTCACTTTAACTTGAATAACAGTATATAAATATATATATACAAATAAATAAATACTGGTATTGGACGATTTATCTTACAAAAACACAACATACCTAAAATGTCACGTTCAAGTTAAGTACATATATTATCTATATATATATATATATATATATATACTAAAATACTATCGCAAGTAATATTTTCTTGATTTAGACACAATCATTTAGAAGAATGTCGTTATTTTATTTTTGACAAAGTTTAAATCAAATGTAAATGATCACAAACACGAACTCTTTTGTTGGTAATTTTTATTGTTACGAAAATGACATATTTGTTATTAAATACTAAAATTATGGTGGCCGACTACAATCATACATATGTGTTACAATACGTGAGAAAATCGTTTATATGTGCGTATAACATTATCTCCGGGACGATTGAAATTGTTATAAAATATTAGCAGTAATATGTATATTATGTTTTAAACTGCCGGGGTAGAAGCATAGTTCTTGGGTGGATTCAAGTTTTTGATCACTTGGAAACCATCCTTGTCGGCCGTGTACGAAACACTGACTTCGATTCCCTCAGGAGATATGTACGAATATGAACCTTTTTGGATCATCACGTAATCGTCTCCTTCGTCGTTCAATACCAACGTTCCTTCCACATTGTTCGATGTCCCGTCGTCCAGCTGGTAACTGAAACACACGCAAACGTGTCATAATCGTACTTGCATAATGTACACTGACGGACAAATCAAATGCGTATATGATACATTGCATTATATCAAAGTCCTCGTGTATAAATATAATATAAATATAAAATCCTAATATATAATTATCGTAACTTGCAAACATTATTTAAAAGTTGTATCAGTAACATGCAGCTAGTAGTTACAGTAACTGGTTATCAGGTATCATTTTCCCTACAGTTTTCCACAAAATATACGAATGACTAATAAAACGATTTATTAAATATTATAATACTTTTTCAGTTTTTATTGAAAATTGTCTCTCTAAAACAAAAATCGTAGTATTCCTTAATCTTACAGAATAATTTGATATAGAAATAAAACGTCGAAGTTTGTGCGAAGCGACATCAACGTTCTGATATCTGAAGATCTGGAATGTAGGACGTAACTGCCACACGTAAGTATCCGGCACTGCCGTTGGCACATCATACATCGTACAGTTAATGTTCTCGGAACACAGTCCGATCGACAAAACGGTACAACATTATATATTAAATAGAAGTCTTCGGCGGGAAACTTACTTAAGAGTGAACTGTCCGTCGGTTCCTCGGACGTATTCGTTTTTCAGCAAACGAGCCAGCGGCGCCTTCGGTTTTTCCACCTTGGTCGGGAACGCTCCGGCCATGGAACACGCGCACACCAACGCCGCGGCCAAGAATATCATTATCTGTCGAAGAAAAATACAGAAACCGTTCACGATCAATTGTATTGCGTTTCAGCTTTAACCGTAAAATAATCATAACGATAAAATATTTTCTTACCGGGAAATTGTACATTTTGTCTGTTTTCGCAATTGAAGAAACGAAACACGCGTATGGTAGGTAACTGCTGTATAAGCAATAATGTGTCCAGTGTCCAATAATGTACGAGATGGATCCAAATGATCTACTGAAGTATGAGGAGTGTTGCAACGTGTATTTATAATAACGTAAAAAAAACGAATCAAAAAAAAATAATAATAATAATAATAATAATAACTGATTAATGCGATCAGACCGATCGCAAAATTTAAAAATAATGTCGTCTGCGTTAAGTATACGCACTTAAAAACGCATTAATTTCTAATGCCGCATTCGGGCCGTCCTTGAAATCGTTCTTATATGAAACTTAAGAGTTAAAACTTAGACGAGTATATTTTCGTATCGTTTTAAATTATCACATCCCGAGGATTTGCAAAATGAAATTGGTGTTAACAGTTTGACAGTAGTTATAAAAATATAAAACTATTAAATACTACTGTGATTAGAATTACCATATTTGATCTTGTCGGGACGTTCTAAGAATTCTAGGATGGAGTGTTTAAAAATACTCAATTTTTTAATAACAATTATCGGACGGCTACTCGTATATCTTTGAGAAGACTTAGCTTTTTTCAACAGTTCTTTGTTCCCTTATATATGTAGAACTCTGCGCAAGTCATGTTATAATTAACTTGAAATTGTAAAATCGACTCCATAGTCTTTGGAAGTAAGTCATTTCGTTCATTAGTCTATTGGATTGACATTAACGAAAAAACTTCTACCCATACGTTTTTCTAGCACAGCCACTAACTAATATTTAAATCATCATCTGTGGAACGATTGTTTGGAAACGGAATTTAGTTGAGCTGTTCAGTCATCTTAATTTGTTATGTTTCGTTTTAATTTTAATTTTATCACTTTAAGTACACATGAATATCTTCGTCTGTATTTAAAATAAAAATTATTATAAATTTGGATACATTAACTAATTATTTGTAGAAACGGAACAAAATTTAAACACCATAAGTATTTATTTTTTTAAATATAAAGTGGTTGGATTATTTTCCTGAATAAATGGTAAAATGACTTTTTCAAATATTTTCTGTTAAAGAATTGATTTCTACAAAAAATAATAACTACTAATTTTATTGAAACATTTTCAATGTTAAATAAAACAGTTTTATGGAAAAAAATTTATATCATATTCATGTAGGTAATTTGTATAATTTTTAAAGTAAAATAATATATATAACCCTGTTGTATTTCAATGGTACTCGCGGTATCACCCTTCAAATGTTCATGATGATTTATATATTGATATGGTAAAATTATTTATAAACAAAATATGCTTCTTCATTCCATATTATAAATATGAAATATTTTGATCAAACTAACATAATATTCTAGACTAGTTGCTGACGACCCGCAGACCGCGGGTCACATGCAGCCCATGTACGTTTTTCCACGCCCTTCCAAATATTCTCATGATATTTAAAATTATAATTTTTCGTCCCAAATCGCAATAAATATAGAGCATTTGGTTTCATTCGAAATTAGTTGGGAAAAACAACCAAGCAGTGGAACTGATTGTATATACCTGCAGTTATATAAGTATCAATTGGTAAATGATATTAAAAATAAGGTTTATTTTAATTACATTTTTTATGAGACCCTCAACGAAAAAACAGAAAAAAAAAATAGGTTTCTATCGGTAAAAAGGTTATTTATTCCTGTTCTAGACAGAAATAGTATGTAGATTATAAATTTCCGTCTAAATAACCATATAATATAGTATATAATAGCGTCGCGATAATTTTGTCTCGACGCAGCTAATGTGCGGTCTTTTCGTACAAATTAAAATGTAATAGCTACCTGGACAAAAAATTGACAGATAAGATCGAAAATGAACGTGAACAAAAGCGATGATATAAAAAAATAAAGCGTTTGGGACGAACGAGTTTGGATAAAAAACGAATGAAAAATATAATGAATAAGGTATTCACAGGATTTCAGTGCTTGAGTGTTACGGAAGTGCCGGAGGACATCGAATATTGAGATAATATTCAATTAATATTCTAATAATATTCTAAATTTATCATATCCTACATTATTCGTATTGTAGCAATCTGTTTCCGTCACGGTTGAGAGCAACAGGTATATCTATCTCGAAACCATTCACAGAATATCACGATAAAAACCATAAAATAAATCGTGTTATGGTCAATAGCGTCATTTGGACAGCGATAGGTATACGTTTGCGAATTTAAAATCCAATATTGTAGTAATTTGGCCCATTTTACAGCGCCGCATTTAGAGAGGGGGGGCACTGGCTATAACTGCTCCGGATGCCAATTTTTTGAAAGCACCAAAATTCTGTGGTCGGAAATTTGCTCACTTGTAAATTATTGAACTTTTAAAATTATTTTGAAATTATTATTTTTTTTTGTTTTTAATAACAGTATCATAAATTAATGTTAATGTATATAATTTATTAATATATATTATTAATGTATTTATGGTAATACAGCTATCAGCGATCCAGAACATTATTAAGATACCTAATATTAGTTCCCTAATTTGTTGTGATAATGTCAATAAACATAAATTATTTATAATGATACGACTTATTATGTTATCGCCTGCGGTAACAAATAGACCTATTAGAAAATAGACCTGTTGGCTGTTGAGTTTTAAATTAATTTAATTTAAAATCGTTTTAATCATTAAAATGATTTTGATTTTGATATGAAATATTAATTTTAACTTTTTTCAATTTCAATATTAATTTTGAAAATCATTACCAACCATTAACAATTTTAATATTAATTTTGATTTTTTAAAAGATTTTTAACGATTTTTATCGATATTTGAAATCAATTTTAAGGCCTGGTAAAAAGCTTTTTGCGCTTGACGATGGATGATGTCAGATTAAATGATATAATGATTATCAACGTAGAATCATATACTGCACACAATTTAGATATAGATGAAACTGTAAATAAGTTTAAAAGCATAAAGATGCGTCGGTATCCTCTTAAATATTGACCAAAAATATGTATAACTATATATGTATATATATATATATATAATATCTATAACTATACCTAATAAACGCTATTGTCCAATATTTATTATCACCTCTCGCTTTATTACTTTTCTTAGTTATATGATTTCGTAAATACCACTATTATTATATTCCATTAATATATGGTAAAGATATCAAAATTTCTTAGTAAAATTACTGGATCACTAAAAACTGTCCTAACGCTCAACATCTCTAAAGAAGAAGAAGAAATATAACAACACCTACTATAAGATGGATTAGTAAAACTATTATTTGAAAATATGTAGATTATTTTATTTTTTTGTTGAAAATTCTGGATAGGCTTAGTGGCCTGCTCTATACGAAGAAAAAAATGAAATGACGCCACTGGTTATGGTTAAAGTTATGTGGCTCGTGTGGTCGACGATAATAAATCATATTTCTATTTTTTTATAATAAACCATTTCCTAAATTAAAAGAGTACGATAAAATTGATTATTTTTACTTCATCTTCCGTCGATTATTTATATGTTAAATTCTATAACTGCATTACAGTTATCAAGTGTTGACATTCTCCGATGACTATATCGACGTATATTGAGATGCACCCACAGTTTTGATGAATTTTGACATTTTTTATGAGTTTACATCTGCAATGCGTATACTTAAAGTACGTGTTGACGTACACAATAAGTATTCAGTGAATTTCGATATGATATATAAGTATATAATATGATGATTCTAAATTAATTAAAATTGTCCATCTTTGCTAGTTTTCAGGTCTACCAAATGTGTAAAGAATCAGCTCACGTCTTAAAATTTCATTTTATTACCTTTTTCGAACTTTTTGATTATCCTGACATTAAATACATAAACTCAGAAAAAATATAACGTTCTAAATAGGTTATTTTTATTTGTTCTTATTGATTAACACATTCATCATTCTAATTCACCATCCATGACCTGTTTTGCAATGTCCATCGGTATATACTTATATTAATTGTTAGCGATGATAGTATTAAATTTTACTATAACTTTTTTTAATGAATAAACTTTTCCAATTCGTTTTCGCAAGAGCAATGGTATAATCATTTCAAGTTTAAAAGACAATAATACAGTTCATCCGTCCGTAAAGTATTATTCAACCTAGGATTATTGCCCCTTTTTATTGGTTAAAGAAGAATATTTAAAATATGAATGCTATATAAATAATAAGTAAATATGATAAAAGTAAATAGATAAATAATAATATATATAATTATAATAATAAAAATTTATTATTACTTCTGAGGAGAGGGGGAATGGTAAACTCCTACAAAAAATTAGTACCGCTCGTATTGTTGTAAGAAATATCAGTCTTGCAATATATTAATACATAAAATAAAAATTGTTTGAAAAATATAATAAAAATGTTAATAAAACATTAATGAAAATTACGTTCGTTTAAAACAAAATTTTCTGAAAAAAATAATAAAAATTCAATAAAACAATACTAAGTCTTAATCATTTACGTATATTTTTATGGCATACTTTGGAGATAAACTCTGAACGTGAAATTTCTCCTCGCATATATTTATCTTTTTAATTAAGTATAAATTGATATTTAGAAATAGTTTTTGTCTGTCTACGTTGTGTTGTATGACTGCTCCTAATTTTAATGTATGTTTCGGTTTGTATATCTTTCAAAACTTTCACGAATAAATGGAGATTTGGATGATGATGATAAAAACTACTATTAAATCTTAAACGAAATGATTCACATGCATTAGTAGTATCATTAGAATACCACAATTTTGGAGGAAATAATGAAAACGAAAAAATATAATTTTCAGATAAATAGTCACAATATTATTGGACTTTATCGTCAAATGGACTATTTTCTAACAAATCAAATACAAAGCAATATTCAATATCGTTAGCATCCTGCAATAATGGTAAACCGAATGTGAGAACTAAAAATTTTCCAATTTCAAATTCATCATTATTTTAATCATTCGTTAGGCCTAATTGCTGGATTTTTCTGTACCAATTTTGGTACAAATTAAAATTACAACCATGAATTTGCACTGTTGGCCAAATATTTTTAATTGCATTATGAATAGCAATTTCAAAATCTACCACAACTGTACCTAGTTGAAACCGTAAATTATTTTGCAAGCAAATTTCGATAGTTTTTAAAAATAATGTACTGTATGTATGACTATTTTTGTCAAGAAGCAAAGTAAAGACTAATGGTATACAATTTTGATTCTTAAAACCATGAATAGTGAATAACTGCAAAAAATATTTTGTACAATAATTGAAAGTAGGTACCGTCAAAAAATATTTTTTCGGTTAGAACAAAGTAATTTTAAATTTTCTATACAAGAAAATATAATAATATCGCTATCTTGAGCATTTTATAAAACAAATTGTTCAGAACGGTTTGTTTTTTATATCCATTAAATGTAAAGTATCGTGAAATTCTTCAATACTTTTAAGCAAAGGTGGCAAAATAGATTTACGTGCATTATACGCATTTCGTCTAATATAATTGAGATCAGTTGTATTTAAATTATTTTCGTTATTAAAATTTTTGATTTCAGTTAAAATAAACTTGGAAGGTTTTTCTACAATATTGTCTTCACTTACTTTCCTTTTCAGTGAATTATTGACTTCTTGGCGATTTAATATAGTATCTTCATCATGAGTGTGAATTGGAACTACATTTTTTTCAAAAATTTCATCCTCTGTATTATTTGTGCAAATTTTACTATGACACTTATTATTAATACAACGCCAAGTTTTTTGGCCACTTTTTGCAGTATAGTGTAAAAAAAAATTATATTTATCAACTATTAATAACTTTTTACCATTCTGACTGTACATGAATTCCATTGCAGTTTTTTATAATGTACGACTATTAGAGTGACTAACTTTACTGCACAAAACGGTGAAAGACGCAAAAGATTCACTAGACTAAACTCAAACAATACGCAGTTACATAGTCATACAGTTACGAGCGGATTACGATATCGAACTGCGATAATAAACGCCAATTTGTTTTGATACAGACGAGATTATCATGTTTTATCGTTATTCAACAATATTCGATACCATATCGCTGATCTATTTAAAATATTTTGTACTGCAAGTGCCGTTATGAACGTATAGTATAGTATAGTATATAATATAGATATAACTTAACCTTCGAAAATCATCATACAGCGTATAAACACACTCTATTCAAGCGTTTGTTAA
>NW_020273222.1:0-6133 GCF_003268045.1 Sipha flava
AGTAGCAGTAGCGGACATAGTAGTTATAACGGCAATGACTCAGATTCCGACTCGGCTAGTTGGACGGAGGACTCGGTGAGCAACACGGGAACCAGTATATCTATTTCATCCGGAAGTGCCTCAGGATCCGATACCGGTACCAAGGATAAAAAAGGATCGAAGGGTCGCGGTGGCAACAGGAAAAAATGGTTCGATACGTTGTGGTCCATGGTCGACCGGATGGACGGTGAGCGCAAGTCACGCAATGTCTGCGATAATGATAAGCGATCACCGCAACATCCGGTTAAGAACATTCTCCGGCCGCCTACCAAGTACGTCTACGTGATCGGCATGTCTGGACTTCCGTCCAAGGTGGCCGTATACCCGAAACGAATGTGAACCATACAGTCTGGGTTCATATCGCCGCGATTGCTTTGGAACCATGCTGAAAACCCTACACCTTCTCACCACAGGCAACCCCTTTGCACAGCCCGCACTACAACATCTGCAGTACCATTTGGCGCACAACCTTCAACCGGTTACGATCGGTATCACACGAAAATCTCGTGACGTCTTCATACCCAATTAATAATGTAAATTGCTGTCTTCAAATGTTCATCGTCAAGATTCACGACGCTCGAGAAGATTACTTACCATTTTTCTCGCAAAACACAACAAGGTCCCATATTAAACATAAATGTAAGCGATTTTTTTTAAGTCGTATCATCATTTTATCTGAAATGTAGATTTGCTCTTGATAATCCTAAAAATCTTATCTTCTTAATATTATATTATTATAGGTATATGCTGTTATTTAGATTACATTTAAAATATTATTATGAAAAAAAAACCCCGTCAATTTATGTCGCAAATTGGTTTTCCTAAAACATAATATTTTAATTGTCAATTAAGTATACATAACTTTTTTCCTATTTTAAATGTTTTCTATTTTTAATGTAGTGGTAAAAGTAGATGAAAAAAAAAATATAATTAGTAACTATGATACCATAAAATTTCATATATATATATATATATATATATTAATTTTGATTTAACCTTATACTTTATCTAATGTTAGTAAATGAATATCAAATTTGTAAGAGAGATTCGTAATACTGAAATATGAAACATTATTATAATCTATACTCCATAGCTTCCAAGTGATAACCATGTATCCATTTACTTACCCCTCAGTTAGTGTGTGATTTTTAATGTGTTTCGTATAAATTTAATATAGATTTAAACAAAAATGTAATAAATAAAAATAAATAATACTATGTGAATTCGATGTATTTTCATTTCTTATAGTTAAGCTTTGGGTATTACTTTATTACTTCTGAATAGGAAGCGCTTGTATCTCTTTTCTAGTGGATTTGCACGGGAAAAGTATTGGATTGTCATTATCTTAAATGAGATTTTTCAACAATAATTTTTTATTCGAAATTATTTTGATTTGAATTAGTGATGGGTGAACCCTGATTTTTTAAATCGAACTTAAACTGGAACCGTTCTTTAAATTTTTTTTTTCGAACTCGAATTAAACCGAACCTTCATATTTTATACCAAACCAAACCGAACCGAACCTATAATGATTTTAAGTCGAACTCGAACTCGAATTCAATTCTTTTTTATCATGTACATTGTACCTATCTACAAATTAAATCAACTATAATTATTAATTACTATTGTATTTTAAATTTTGGTATTACCTATTCTGCATTTTAACTTTTAAGTCTAAGTAATTTTATTTTTTACAATATATTTAAATTTTAGATAATTTATTTTTATTAATATTATTTTTCAAAACCAGTATTGTGCTCTCGTGTTGTTCTGTAGCTTATAAAATATTCATTTCACAAACTATCATGGCCAGTAAGTCTGGTTCGACAAATATTTTCAAGTTCGATTTTCAAACAGTAAAAGATGCTTGATAGTTAGGTTCGATTTTTTTTCATGCCGAGTTCGAATTTCGAACCGAACCGAATATCAAGTGTTCGGTTTGGTTCGGTTCGAGAATCGACCAGTTCGACTCATCACTAATTTAAATTCTTTTAATGCTATAAAAATCAAAAGTGTGTTGTATGTGGATCAGACAAAAATCGTAATGGTTTTAAATATAATACATATGTTTTTGTTCAAGTAACAACTCATTTAACGGAATTCACGGAATTGTTCTATGTGTTACCTTATTTTGATTATTTTATACTCATGTATGTACACAAATTTCCAAAGAATTAAGTAAGTGGATTAAAAAAAATAAAAATAAAAATAAAAATAATCAAACCAACTTTTAAAGAGGTGGTTGAAAAATAGAAGAATATGTTTTTTTTTTTTTAATTTAATTATTATCAGTAAAAATGAAACGTATGTTGTATGCGGACCAGAAAAAAATCTTAATGGTTTGTTTGGGAATAACATTTGAATACTTTTGTTATTAAAATAAAGCAGTGTATAAATTTCGCAGAAAAGTTCTTATTTGTACCTTTTTTGTATCTCATTCACATAATTTATCAAATTATTCTTATAAAAAATTAAATACTATACGAATTCCAACCAATCGCAGATATAGAATATTAATGCGATTGCTTGTACCTACCCATTTGCAAAGTACAACTCATAGCTCTTTATAATTTTAATGTTAGAAAAATAACTTTATTTATAAAGAAATACGATGTTCTGTATTAGTTATATATCTCGATGAAATTATATGATATTTTTATGGAAGGATTCCTGATAAATATAGTTTGAACGGTTAGCGGTTGATAATACTAACGTTATTTCATAATTTTGAATAAAATTAATAAACTTGGAAAGTAGAAATTGAGCAATTATTAAAAAAAAAGTTTATGATTATTTATTATTTTTAAATTTTTTATATAGGTAATACTTATTAATGATTATTCGTATTAAATGCATATTTTACTGTTGTTTTAGTGCATATTATAGTGCTTCTTAATGTGTTTTAAATGCTATAAATCCTGAACCCTGATTATAACTATTTAATTTTGGATTATGCCATATAATTTTCTATGCTATTATCGTTTTTTCAAAATTCTATAATATTATAAATTTAATTTAATATGAATTAAAATACTAAATAACAGATTTGTAGGTTTTAAAAAATATATCAACTATATAATAATAGGTTTTGTGTGGAGAAATGTACAAAATGATTTATTTGGTAAAATAAAAATTTCCTTAAAATACACAATTTATAATCGCAAATAATATTTCATAATAAATCAAACAATTACGTAGTGTTAAGGAAGCTTCGTATTGAGTTACCAATTATACAGTGAAGTCTATGAAATATAGTTCTAGCTCCTCTTTTTAATATTTTTTGTGGGTTTTTTTTTGCCAATGTAATTCTACTTCATCTTTTCAAATAAAAATAGTACAGTTATTTATGTCTTTTTTAAATAAATATTCGGATATTATAGCCGATTATTTGTACAATTTTTTTTTCAATATGAATATATATATATATATTTGTAGGTCAAATATTTTGAATTTTCTTCCACCTAAATTTATCAAGTATAGAAAATACTTTCCTGCTTTTTGCTCCACTGATTTCGGTCTTTTCTATCTGACCGTTTTCAAATAGTTCAATATCAAAATGATTGCTTTCCTGAATTTAGCGTTCCGTCTGGTGTTCCCCAGGGTGACCCACTTGTCAACTCTCCTTTTTAATGTTTTCATAAATGATTTACCTAATGTTATTAAAAAGTCTGAAATTTGCTGTCAAATTATTTACCAATGATGCTAAGCTTTTAAAAATAATAATAACTAATCAAGATTTTACTGATTTACAAAAAGATTTAAACAACTTACAAAATTGTTATGAGAGAAATTATGTTTTTAAATATTGAATAATGTAAGGTTATGCGTTTTAATTTTATCAAGAACTCAATTATTTTGAACGATTCCATTTCAAATTCTAATCTTGAACTTATCTCTAATTTTAATAATCTTGGGATAGTATCTGATTCGAAACTAAATTTTTCTTATCACACTGATTTAATTAAGAACAAAGCAATACGTATTCTTGATGTTTTTAAACGATCATGTAAAGATTTTTGTGATCATTTTGCTTTAAAAATTCTTTATTTTTCTTTAGTTTGTTCCAATCTTGAACATTGTCCACTAATTTGGATAAATAATACCTCAAAACAAAACTATATTATTTAATCTGTACAAAATAACTTTTTGTGATTTATGTCTTTTAAATGTAACATATATAGGCTACTGCATAGTACATATGATAATGTATTAAATAATTTAAATCTTATTCGCTTAAAACTAGGCACTTACAGTTGCTCTCTAAATTTCTCCATCAATTTATTTCTGGCTTGATCGATTGTCCAAATTTACTTTATTTAATCAATTTTAAAATTAATTCCTTTAACACCAGAAATCCTGAACTTTTTTATCCTGTTTATTCTGACAAATACTATATTTTAGATTGTCCTGCTAATCTGTTAATGATTGCAGATAATAGTTATACTTTTGTTTTTAACTAGTTATGTTTACCTTTATATTGTCTAACACCAGATTATTCTATTTTATTTTCTAATTAACTATAGTTTTATAATTAATATTCATAATTATTTTAGTATATTTCTCATTTTGTACCAGACCTATTTTATTATCAATTAATATCGTTCTGCTGTAAATTAAACCATTTTATATAAGGACTCCGTCCGTTTATTTATTGTAAATAAATAAATAAATAGATAAATGTCCATGCAGGTAAATAAATTATTTAACAAAAAATGTATAAAACACGTGTAACGGAACTTGCCGAGAGTTTATTGTTACAATAGGCGCACGTGTATCGGTATAATATTGTTGTACGAACACGTGAATCAAGTAACAAATCAAAATAAGGTGAATCATTATAATACCAGTATATATATACATATAGATATTTCGTTGCTGTCAATATTTTATTGGTGGGTATATAAAATAATTTTTTAGTAATATAAATGTAATAATAATTAGTTTATTTAGTTTTTGAATATTTTGAAAAATAGACACTTCCTATAATGGATTTTAACGATAATATTTATTTAAAAATCAAAACAAAAAAGTAGAGTTTCAAACGACTTTCGAAAATTTTATTCTATCCACATATTTGTGTTCTTTTTTTTATTTATATTTTATCATAACATATTATGTATTAAAATACACATGAAAAGGTAAATTATTGTAAATGAAATATCTCTAAAAAAAAAAAAAAGCAACGGTCAAAGGATAAATGTATTAATAAATATATTAATAGATTATTGTTAAAAGAAACATGTATTGGAGAGTACATAGTAACAATAATTATAAATAACATTTATGTGTAAATTGTAAAATATTTTTGGTTAATATAATCGTTTATTTTTTACAAATTTCACAAAGTCCTTGAACATTATGTGATCGAAAATAAAACAGCAATTGAATTTATTATGAGATGTGGATGTAGATTGAAAATGTGTTGTCACAGTTCTGGGAGTTGAATAAGGCTGCTGCAAAGTTGACAATACTTAATGGAACTTATAACATACCACGGCAACAGTAGTTACACATAAGTATTGCCACTGGACATGTGCCATTGGTTGGTCATACACACGTATATTGCTACACATGGCATAATGCATTTTGCGAAAACCTCGTGTTTCTTTATGTTGACAATGAGGTTTGTATTTATTTAAATGCATAAAATGCACACCCATATAACATGATACTGTACAGATATATATATATATATATATTAACATAAATGCACGTTGTAGACTTTTATTATTGTTGGCTAAATACCACATGTTGACACATTTGCACGTGTACAAGAAATGGTTTCTTATACCACTAGCGAATTATAATATCGCAAATATACCTATGTATTACATTATATATATATTGGGTGTCACATGTTAGAAGACGTGGCAAGAAGTATATATATTTTATGTGAATACAATAAGATTCGCGTGGTGCGACCGACGTCGTCATAGTCTTTGAGGAAACAATACAAGTTTAACTGTATAAAATAAACATCATGTGTCTGTCGTTCACGTGGACCCGCAGACGTTTCACTATAAGACCGCAGCCGACCGGCGTACTCGATCAGTCGCACCCGTTCAGTCGTACATCGCGAGCCCGCTAGACTCGT
>NW_020273223.1:0-9642 GCF_003268045.1 Sipha flava
CAACAATTACGTTACGCCAACGATATGTCTTACTACTACGACGACGGATTAGTCGAGCCGACCGCGCAGCAACAAGAACAGGACGATCAACAGCAGGACTACTCGTATTCATCCTGCAACCTCGTCGTTTACCAAGACGGTGGAGGAGGAGGTAGAGAAAAAGATAGTGGAGGAAATAGCAGTAGCAGTAGCGGACCTAGAAGTAGTAACGACAATGACTCAGATTCAGACTCGGCTAGTTTAACAGAGGATTCGGTGAGCAACACGGGAACAAGTATATCCATTTCATCCGGTAGTGCCTCAGGATCCGATACCGGCACCAAAGATAAAAAAGGATCGAAGGGTCACGGTGGCAACAGGAGAAAATGGTTCGACACGTTGTGGTCCATGGTCGACCGGATGGACGGCGAGCGCAAGTCACGCAATGTCTGCGATAATGATAAGCGATCACCGCAACACCCGGTTAAGAACATTTTCCGGCCGCCTACCAAGTACGTTTACGTGATCGGTATGTCCGGATTTCCATCCAAGGTGGCCGTATACCCGAAGCGAATGTGAACCATGCAGCCGAGGTCCGTATCGCCGCCGTTGCTTTGGGACCACTGTGGAAATCCTACTCCTTCTCACCACAGTCATCCACTTTGCACAGCCCACACTACAACATCTGCAGTACCATTTGGCGCACAACCCTCAACCGGCTACGATCGGTATCACACGAAAATCTCGTGACGTCTTCATATCCATTAACAGTATAATTTGCCGTCTTCAAGGGTACATTGAAATAAGAGTATTCACGACGCTCGAGAAGATGGTGTTTTTCTCACAAGACACAACAAGGTCCCTTACCAAACATAAATGTAAGCGGTTTTTGTTAAGTCGTATTGATTATTTGAGTATATTTGCTGTCGAGAAACCTAAATCTCTTATCTTATTGCTATTATATTATTATATGTTTATGCTGTTATTAAGGTTACATTTGAAATATTATGAAAAAACCCCATAAATTTATATCGCAAATTTGGTTTTCCTAAAACATAATATTTTAATTGTCAATTAAGTATACATAACTTTCTTCCTATTATAGATATTTCTTATTTTTAATGTAGTGGTAAAAGTAGATAAAAAACATATTTAGTACCTATGGTACTATAGGTGCTAAATATTTTATGGTTCATAACATTTCATATATATTTATAATTTGATTTAATCTTATACTTTATTTAGTGTTAGTAAATTAGTATTAAATTTATAAGAGAGATTCGTAATACTGAAATTTGAAACATTATTATAATCTATACCCCATAGCTTTCTAGTGATAACCATGTGTCCATATACCTATCCCTCAGTTAGCGTATGATTTTTAATGTATTTCGTATAAATTATATATATATTGATTTAGATAAAAATGTAATATTAAAAATAAATACTACCATGTGAATTCGATGTTTTTTTCATTTCTTATAGCTAGGCTATTATTTTTTAGGATATTATTTTTGCAGGTGGAAACACTTATATCCATTTTTAAAGTGTATTTGCGAGGGGAAACTATTGAATTATTCTCATCCTAAATAAGTGTTTTAAACATTGATTATTTCTAGGAAAAAATTTTCATTTAAATCTTTTTAATCTTTAAAAAATCAAATGTATTTCGAATGCTGAAAAGATGAAAAATAGTAGAAGTCTTATGTGTAAAACGTAAATTGTTATTTAAGCAACAACTTATTTTACGGAATTCACGAAATTTGTCTAAGTTTTACCTAATTTGAACACTTTACATTATTTTTTTACACATAAGTTTGTAAATAATGAAATAGATGAATCAAAAAAGTATTTATCTAACCGATTTTTAAAAAGGCATTTAGAATATCTACAACTAGGCACAAAACACATACTTTAGTATGCGTAGTTGAGCATTCATTCTTTAGTTAACACCAAAAATATGATTTATTTTATATGTAAGTGGTTCTTAACCTTTTGTAGATCACGGATCCCTGATGAAGGATTTTCAGAAATTTGCGGACTCCTTACCAATTTTTTTCGAATACCTTTTTTCAAAACATCTTATCATAACCAAAATAATAATAATAATTTTATATTACTTATTATATAAGTATACTAACAAAACATACACATCTATAATTATTTTTATTACACTTAATTTTTCATTTAATTAAAATTTAATTATTATTTTAATTTTTATTCATACAATCAGTTGTCGTTATTTTGATTTATTTCTTGTTTTTTCTTAACTCTTGTTCTTGATTTTTTTTTTTAAAAAACAATCAATGAAACTCGTGATATGTTGTTTATGCTTTGGTATCTTTAGTTCTGATGGGCTTTAAACTTTGTTTGATAATATTTCTAAACATATACATTAAGTTTTTGTTTCTTCTTCAGATTGTTTACACGTGAAATCTATTCATAAATAAATACTCTCATACTTACGAAGTTTTCACTATCAACGTCAGAATTCTTCCTTTTTAAATTTAGTTAACGATCATTTTAACTTAAATATCTTTAAGGTGTTTGAAAAAATATCCGTATTGTTGTAAACCCGATTCATACTCGCACATACGACACAACATAACTAACGAAAACCACGTTCAATTTACATACGATTGACAAGAAATGACAGAAATGCACTCAGTTGATTCCAATTTTCGTTTCGAATGATAGGAAATTGTTAATTCTAAATATGTTCAAAAATATTAAATTTGAAGATTTATCCGTGAAAGCATTATTGATCAATAATAATATTTGTATACATAATATATTTTATTTTATGGTCCAATATAATATAAAGACTATATCTATGACATAGATAATAAAAATACATAATAATAATAATAATTAGTATTTTGTTTATAATAATTAGGCTTGTTATTTTGTTTAACACAAAATTTAACACAATAATTGTGCTTAACCATTTTCGTTTAAAGTTGTAATTTAGAAATTAATTTAAGTACACGAATACATAATAACATGTATAATATACATTGTATATTTTAAATAAATTGATTCCAACAGGCACAACACGGATCAACCAATATTTTTTTGCTCGAATGTTTTGTCGAGTCTTCGTGAATTACTGTATTCAATTATATTGATAAAATATTTTGTGGTGTGAATCGGGCTTTAACCGTAAATTACTTAGGTACAAAACTATAATTGAGTACGATCAATCAACTGCACTTAGTGACAGTTAATAAGCTACTGCCGACTTAAGTGCTATATAAACAAGAAAAAACGGTTAAATATTAATAATACAATTATTAGTTGTAGAATCTAGTGGCGGGTTGATACTAAACAGACACAACAGAAACATTCCGTTTCCCGACAAATTTAAAAAAAAACTGACAAAACAGAAACATTTCACCGACACTATCTTAACTGGCAATAGAATGTTTGTGTTTTTGAAAATATTTTGAAGTCCGCTCGAAAGTGGTAAACATCAATTGATATAACATTGTAACATTAACACTTTAAAATGTTTCTGTTTTATTCTTGTTTTCAGCAACTTTTGTCTGTTAGGTGTATACAGGTATGGTGCGATAATTGGCATTTGGTATTTTGAAATATAGATTAACTATAATTATATATAAAACGTTGTCTTGTATATGTTTTCAATATGTTTCTTTTAATGTAAACGAAAAATTGTTGTTTTGTTGTTGTTTCCAATTTATCGCCGAATTAGAAAAATTAAGAAGTTGCTGTTGTGTTTTGGTTTTCTGTTTTATCGGTCTAGTGTAAACCCGCCATAACACTGTAGATATCTACATATCGAATCGAATCCATTATAACTTGCCATCGGTGTAATTAAGATAAGATAGGTCTATTATATCTTATATAATAAGATATATTGTATATAAAAAAAAAAAAATAAAAAAAATAATCTAACAATATTTTAATAATGCACTCATATCACATATTGACGTATATTATGTATTAAGTCTGCCGTGGACCACAGGTTAAGAACCGCTGTTCTATGTCGTAAATTGATAAATGATAATGAAAAAAAGATAGCATAGGATTTTAAATTTTTACTGTATTATTTCCATTATGTTTTGAAAATAATTTTTTTTACCCAAACATCTTTTATATTATGAATTTAGAAAATAAAAATACTGTCTCAAAGAAAGTATGTTTTTACTGTCAAAATTAAATTATGGAAGATGCATTTTATTATTTTTTAAGAAAAACTATTATATGTTGCAGATGTATTACTTAATAAATAAAATAATTCATGGATACTAGGAAAGGGGAAGCCATATTAAAAAGTATTTGTTTTTAAAACAATGCCCATTAATAATTTCTATTAAAATTTCTAATTGTGTTTGAACTTTGGACGAGAATTAAGGTGTGATTCCTTAGAACGCGTCTAAAGACTGGTGAAAGGGTGATGTGGCACGATTTTAATTTTTGTCGCGCGGCTGATAACGGATTACCTAAAACTATAAAACGCACCGCAATAGATGCGCGGCACACATTTTGATATACCAAGTATTTACTATTCAGGTCAAGTGCAGATCTAGAAATGAAAAAAAGGGGGCCTAGTAAAGTGAGTTACTGCCATAATTTGTTGGGATTTGTGCAAAGTCTTTCTTACGTCTAATTTTTTAAACATTTTAAGTACCTACACATCCGATATGGTTCTACCTCATGTCTAAAGGGGGAGGAGCTTCAGTCCCTATAGTTTCCTGCTCTTGTATCCGCACCTGATTTAGGTCAACACATTGTTGTATGTTCTATTGATCACATGTGTTTGATTAAAATAATTATTATAGTTTTTGTATTTATTATTAATTTTTAAACCAGTGAACAGTGTTGCGTCAGCCGAAAAAAAAATGTTTGATAAATGTTCTATAAGAAGAAATAAAAAAGAAGATATAACAAAAAAAAGTGAACGATATGTATTAAATCAGAAAATAGGAGGATTTTTAGTGTATTGATTGAGAATTATTTATTTTGAGATTTCTTTTATCGTTTGATTTTTATTAGAAGGGTTTCTTAAGTCAAATAAATATAGATGAAACCTTACGAGTTCAGCTAAGGTTCTATCTTCTTTTGTAGTAAATCCATTTTTCATAATGGCCGAAGATATATTAATATTTAATTTATGTAGTAATTTAATATTATTATAATATAATATAATTGAATATTTATTTGTAATAATAATAATAATAATAATAATAATAATAATAATTATGAACACGCGGCCGCGTCTGGCGTCTCTGACGCGTTCTAAGGAATCACACCTTTAGGTGTACAGATTTCTCATACATTATTCATATGGCGCACGTGCACGTACGTGTTACCACGAATTAAAATACTATTATTGTGATATGGACCGTTCAGATTTCAAATTGTTTAATGTCTATATTTTATTTATAAAGGTCAAGATTATGTTTAAATTTAAAATTTATTTAGAACTATTTAAATGAAATAATTTTAGTCTTTATTTCCAGCATGTCTATATGGATTTCTTTTAATTAAATAGCTGTATTTTTAGATTATTATTTGACAAATAAAGCTATTGCACTTTCATTAAGATTATTTTCTTTATAAATTATTTTTTGATGGTAAAATATTACTTATAAATACTCTTAAGTTTTAAAATTTGATCTAACTTAATCTAATATATTTTGGAAAAATAAATCTTCAACTTAATGAAAACAAAAAATATCTTTTTAATCAAATATTTAAAGAAACGTATTCTACGTTAGGTTAGGTTAGCTACGTATCATACGAGTACTATGTGTAATTATTATAAGTTCAATTAACATTGCTTTGAATTATAATTAATTTTATTTCGGAAATTTATTGTTAAAGCATATTTTTAGAAATAAAAATTGATTAATTCAATAAAAAAGCAGAACATTTTTTTTATGAGTTTTTAGTATTTTAGGTTATGAGTTAAGATAACACCGAAAAGTATAAAGTTATGTTGTCCTCATTCCACCTTCTTCACATTTAGCAGATCAGGATTGTTTTTATCTATTTTATGTTTTTTTTTTAGCAGTTATAATTACATCAACATGAAAACAACATACTTATATTTATATATATAATTAAATTAATTTAAATTTTTTTAACTGAATTTATAAAAAATTAAGTATCTTTAAAGAAGTAAACTAAAATTATAATTGAAATTTAGTTCACGTGATGAAAGCTTAATGAAACCTTCGAAGGGTTCATTGTTATAGTAATTGCCATCTAAAATCAAATATATTTGTAGTATATAAACACGTGAATCAGGAGTTGAGGCATAAGGCAAAGTATTTCGTAATAATATTGCTATTGTCGTTTATTTTTTCGAAAAGATTATGGACCCCATTTAATAGGTTAATGGGGGCCATATATCAATGTAAATTCCTTTTCGTTTATTAATCATTTCCTTTTTTGCGTATTTTTATAAGAATCATGGAACAATTAAATTTAAGAAAAATGTGCAGTATTGTTTTTCAGATGCAGGGACGATCGCGAAGAGTATTGACACCCAAATAATCATATCATTTTAACAGGTATTCCTGGACTAGAGGTAACCCTATGTAGGATACGGCGGACGCATAAACTTGAAGGTAATCAAGGTAGGCTGCGGATGGGATAACGGCTGGTGCGATAGCGATGCTATTGTAGTTACTCGTCATCTAACTGTGAACTGTATGCAGTGACCACCGGGGCGGGAACGGAAGCGGCTACTGCTGCAAGTGCAACTATGGAAATTGAAAGAGCCAAATTCAATCCGGATGGTGCGGCGGTGGAGATGACTGAGAGAGAGCACCCGACGAGTGTGAACAATTGTAAGAAAAATAGTAATTTGAAATATTACATTCATACGATTTCGTTGTTAAAATTATATTATCGGATCATTAGAATTTGCGCGTCTTGTCTTTGAAAAATCCGTAACGCTTATAAATATATATGCACTAAACAGGAATTATTGGGAGTGCAATGATATGGTCGGACAATCTTATTACTGAAATATAAACACTATTTTTTTGTATTTAACTTTTTATTAAGCAGTTATAGAGACTGATGATTACTAATGAACAATAATCGAAAAAACTAAATTTCTACGTTATATTTGTAAGAACAGTTAAATTTTTAAAAACTATGTACTCACCTAATCGTATTATTCGTACGGTCTAGAAATTAAAAAAAAACATAATTTCACATCGTTTTAGACTGAATCTTTTGAATGGTTCTATAGCAAGCACACACAAGAACCAATCACTGAAAAGCTTTATAATAACCTTACGTAACTATTAATAATAATAATAATAAAATTCATTATTTTTAGAACTATTTACATTCTATATATATTAATTTTTCTTTATGTTTGCATTCTTAATGATCAAATTGAGTTATCGCGTACTATTTATTATTATAATCATTAATGACTTACGATAATGTTGGAGTTATTTTTTGTAGCAAACGATAAGTTCTCAGCGGACGTGATTAAAAATGTATTATTTTTACCATAGTCTTATGATCTGAGTGGGTAGTTACAATGGTCAATGCTTAATGGTGTATCTAACGTGCCCAACAGCAGTATTTATACATAAGTATTGTCACCCGTTATGTTGTCAGGTGGTCTCACAGAAACACTTGATACTTGACACGTGACCAAATTAATTTTGCGAATACCTCGTGTTTCTTAATATTTGCAATAACGTTTAAGATTAATCATTATTACGAAATGTACATTCACGTAACATAAAAAATATAGGTATAATTTATATTCTCATTAGAGTATGGTATAATGCAAATTTTCTGTACAAATATTTAATTACTTTTACTGTCACAAATTTTTTTTAAATTTTTTTTCTCTTGCTAAATATAATGGGCATTCATTTTTATCCAACAAGAGAAAAAAATTACTTAAAGTAAAAAAATTAGCAATTTTATATATTTGTTCAAGTTGGTATTTGATGATATCTGTTTGTAAAATTTGTCAAAGCTACGAGTATATTATATTTTGACAGTTAAACTAAATAAAAAATTCAGTTTTCAAAAATTTTCAAAAAATAGTCTGAATAATCTAAATAATAACCTTTATCGTGTATTATATGAATATTATTTTTATATAAAAATAATTAAAAATTAATTTCACATTTCAATTTTATGGATCATTATTTATGCACATTTCTAATTTGCTTATAAAAGCTTTAATTCTAACCAAATATGTTATAACCTATTAAAATCCGATCTCAAATAATAATATATATATATTATACAGTATATATTGTATTTATATACAAGCACGTTGGGACCATTTATTGTTATTGGGCAAAGACCACGTGATTACATACTTGCACGTGTACGCAACACGGATCCACAAACCGCCCGCGCGTTATATAAAAAAGTACTTGTGTGGCTTCCGATGGTTGTCAACAATTCTTATGCATTAATTCATTAATAATTGTATCAGCATTTATTCAGAATCTTGATAATAACGGTCGTAATCAATTTAATCGATAAAATAAACATTTTGCTCATATTTAATCGTATAAATACACGCATATGTAAAATTAGAGATTATTTCTATTAAATATTTAGGGTAAAAAAAATGCAAACCCTTTTCCCTAGTATTATAACAAGCCTGCAATAGTCCGTTCCGAATAGATGACTGGATTTAGTGACGTAACTGACAGAGATGGTTGAATCACTTCCTCATGTCTTTGTCTTTAGTTATGATTTTTTAATCACGGTTGAAGCTTATAGCCCATAGCTACTAAAATAAAATATAATTTATACCCATGATATTTTTTAATCTTTCCCCGCTATAATTGAGCTCAAAACACTTTACTGACTAGACGATAGTATTCAACAAACGATCTTAACGTAATTTACTTGAAGTAAATTGTAATTTCTTAATGATTATCTGTATATGTATACATATAAATTATCAAAATTAAAATAGCAATATGAGATTAAATAGTATGAATGTATATATTTAAATTGTTTTATTTTTTATTCTAGAGATTGCAAATTTGCACATTCCATATTTGAATAAAAAATATAATTATCACCATTTCATTATCAATATGTTAAACCACATATAACCTAAATTTTTCTCTCTAAGAAATACTCTCTTACCCCTCACAATGCTTGGAAACAATAGATAATAGTCTATAAATATAAATATATTAAAATGGTGAAATACATAAACTCGTTTAAAATAAAAAAAAATAAAATATATAAGAAAAAAAAAATATAATAAATACAACGAAAGAGAAATAAATAGGGACAACATGAATAGATTTTTATCTAATACTTTTAAGCGCGATAAGTGAATATTTATATGAAGTTCAATTATTAAAACAGTGTGCCAATGTCGCGTGTTCGGAGACGTGATAGGAAGTACGTACACATTATACACACACAAAAAAGTAATGGCTACACGCAGCGCGACCGACGTCGTCATAGCCTTTGAGGAAACAATACAAGTTTAACTGTATAAAATAAACATCACGTGTTTGTCGTTCACGTGGACCCGCAGATGTTTTACTATAAGACCGTAGCCGACCGGCGTACTCGATCAGTCGCACCCGTACAGTCGTACATCGCGAGCCCGCTAAACTCGTCGTGTTGCGAATCAAACAAAAAAAAAAAAAAAACTAACGAAATTATAAAAACGAT
>NW_020273224.1:0-203 GCF_003268045.1 Sipha flava
CATCAGTAAGACTGTAAGAACTAAGAGATATTGAATATTTAGTATTTCTCTCTATGGTTTCAATCCGTAGATTGGTTTGCAGCCATCTTCCAGTCTTCTCTCCTGTCTGCCTTCCTTTTCATTTCCACATACGAGTTACATCCTTGGTCCTTTATTATCTGTTGAATGAATTCCAATCTTGGTCTACCCCTACGGTTATTTCC
>NW_020273224.1:213-3104 GCF_003268045.1 Sipha flava
TGTTATTGTCCAGGTTTCACACCCGTACAGGGCAATGCTCCATACATACGTCTTTAACATATTCTTTCTTATTTTCAGACTCATGCTTCTTGATGTAAATATATTTTTCTTTTTGTTAAAGGCTATTTTGGCTTGACAGATACGTTTTATAATTTCAATTCTGTTTCTTCCATCCTTGCTGATTGTGCTTCCCAGGTATGTAAACTCATCTACTTGTTCTATTGTTTGATTTCGTATTTTTATCTGTATTTTTGTATTATTTTCCCTTTCACATACCAGTACTTTTGTCTTCTTCATATTTATTCTCAATTCCAGTTCTTTTCCAAATGTTTTATCCATAGCATTAATTAGTTGAGCCAGATCTTTCTTGCTGTCCGCAATTAAAGCTATGTCATCAGCAAAACGTAGCATACTTATTTTTTTGTCCGTTAATCGTAATCCCTGGCTTGGCATTTTCGTTTATCATATCTACTGCTTCTTGGATATATGCGTTGAATATAATTGGAGATAATGTACAACCTTGTCTCACTCCTCTGTTTATTTTTACTTCCTCTTCTGCATCTTGGATCCTTATAACTGCGAGTTCATCTTTGTATAGGTTATACAGAAGTTTCCTATCTGTGTATTTTATCCCTAATCTTTTCATCATTTTAAACATGACCTTCCAGTTCACGTTATCAAAAGCTTTTTCGATATCCACAAAAGCTATAAACGTTTGTTTATCTTTTCTAATCCTTTTTTGAATGATTATCCTTAACGCCAGTATTGCTTCCCTTGTTCCCATATTCCTTCTGAACCCAAACTGGTCTTCTGTCAGCGATTGTTCTATCTTCCCTTCGATACGTTTGAAGATAATCTTTGTTAGTATTTTAGAGGCATGGGATAGCAAACTTATAGTACGGTATTCTTCGCATTTCTTTGCTGCTGTTTTCTTTGGTATGGGGATAATAAGGCTCTTAACGTAATCTTCCGGTAATTCACCTGTTTCGTATATGACTTTGATAATTTGAAATAATTCCCTTTTAACTTTTTCTCCCGCCTCCTTCCAAAGCTCCGCTTGTATTCCATCGATTCCTGCTGCTTTTTTATTCTTCAGGCTCCGTAAAGCTTTATCGAACTCTTCTCTCATAATTGGGTCTATTTCGTCATCTTCGTCACCTTCTTCAGATTTATCTTCTTCGATTGATTCGATGGTTTCATTTTCCCTAAGTGTTTCCCCCTTGTATAGGATTTCTAGATATTCTTTCCATCTTTTCGCTACATCATTTTGTTCGTATAGCATTCTTCCGTTGTTATCTTCTATTCCCCCTGCTCGAGGTTTATGCTGACCAAAAAACATTTTCACCGTTCTATATGCTTCGTCACTACTTCCTGTCTTCATGAGGGTTTCTATTTCACTACACTTTTCTTCTAAATACTTTTCTTTTGCTTCCCTTGATTTCCTAATAATTAGATTCCTCAGTGCTCTGTATTTTTTCCTGCCCATCTATACTGCTCGAACTCTTGTATTTCCTTCTTTCCTCTATCATGTTGACTATTTCCATTGTAATCCATTCCTTCCTCGCTGTATTGTTGCCATTTCCTAGAGTTTTCGTTGCAGCCAATGTAATTGTGTCTTTCAAGTTCTGCCATCTTTCTTTAATATTTTGGGATTCTTCAATAATTATACCATTAGTGTCTTCATTATATTTTTTTGCTTATTTCTCTATTTCTCAGATTTTTAATTTTCCATTGCGTTATTTCCTTCTTTTTACCCGTTATTCTTTTAAATTTAAGTTCACATTTCATCATTACTAGATTGTGGTCGCTATCTATATCCGCTCCTGGGTAACTTCTACTTTCCTTTACTTGATTTTTTAAATCTGTTCTTAACCATGATGTAATCTATTTGATACCTATTTATGTCTCCAGGCATTTTCCACGTGTATCTTCTCCTTCGATGGTGATCGAAGCAGGTGTTTGTGATTATTAAGTTATGTTTTGCACAAAATTCTAATAATCGTTCTCCTCTTTCATTTCGCTTTCCCAGCCCATAGGCGCCTGTTACGTTATTGACTTTTTTCTTCCCCTACAACGGCATTCCAATCACCCATTACTACTAGATTCTCTTCACCTTTAACATTTTTGATTATTTTATCTATATTCTCGTATACTTCTTCCACTTCTTCATCGTTACTATTTGATGTCGGCATATACACTTGAACTACTATTGTGTCTTTCGGTTTCGTCTGGAACTTGACTAGAATGATTCTATCGTCATATTGTATATAGCCTTTAACTTTTTTTCCTAAAGTTTTATTCATTATAAACCCTACTCCTCCTGTGCCAGGTTTCTTCTCTGATGCACCTGTATATATTATTCTATAGTCTCCGCTCCAAAAGTCTCCTGATTTTGGCCATCTCATTTCTGATATTCCCAAAATATCTACTTTCATTTTGTCCATTTCTATTTTCAGATTCTCCAGTTTCCCACATTGTAATAAAGTCCTTACATTCCAAGTTGCTATTCGTTTATATTCCTTCGCATCCCTAACACCCTTAACATTTCTTACCTCTCTTGTAGTCCCCACCCGGAGATCCGAACGGGGGACTATTTTACCTCCGGAATTTTTTACTTGAGAAGTAGACATGTTGATTGCTGTTACTTGGGATATTAATACGGTGGTTTCCCGTTGCCTTCCGTATCGCAGTACAGCCACCATTTGTTGGCTGCTGGCTGATGTGTAGCTGATAGGCCTACACCCAGTATTGTAGTAGCTGCTGCCCTACTACAAGTCCCTTTTAGTCGCCTTTTACGACAGGCAGGAACAACCGATGGTCTATTCTAACCCCGACCAACAGGGAAACATTTTGAAGTAGACCAAACAATTTATCTTTACATATTTCATAAT
>NW_020273225.1:0-5425 GCF_003268045.1 Sipha flava
TCTTATAATTGACTTATATATAATAAGTTTGTTTTGGAGTGGTATTTTGGAGTTGAGGAGTGGTCGGAGGAGATGAAGTCTATTGTTCGCTGCTTTTCTTTTTTCTTTTAGGTGGGGACCCCAAGTCAGTCGTTTATCAAGTGTTATGCCTAAGTACTTTATTTCATTTCGGACAGGGATGAGAACGTTATTCATGAATAATTGAGGGCACTCACGGGGAGATTTTTTTAACGTGAAAGTAACTTGCACAGATTTATCTGTATTTATTTTAATTTTCCATTTTTTGGCCCATTCGTCGATTTTATTTGCATAATCCTGAAGTGCAGTTGAAACTAGGTTAGGATTTGAACTGGAGGAAAGAATAGCGGTGTCATCAGCGTATGTTGCAAGAAGGGTGTTATTAGATTGGGGGATGTCAGCTGTAAATATATTATATAGATCAGGGGATAAATCACTACCCTGAGGGACTCCAGCGTATATTGAGTGAGTAGATGAGATATCGTTACCCTGTCGTACGACAAATGAACGATTTTGTAGATAAGATTTAATAATAAGATAATAGGGAGCTTGCATGAAGAGTTTTAATTTGTATAATAGGCCGCGTCGTGCCAGACTTTATCGAATGCTTGGGCAATATCTAAAAAAAAGTCCGGAGCAGTATTCTTTGTTTTCGAGAGCAGTTGAAATTTCGTCAGTAAGACGATGAACTTGATGAATTGTTGAATGTCTATTTCGAAATCCAAACTGATTGTTTGGTATGATTTGGTTTTTTTGAAGGATGGGACGTAATCTTTTCAGGAGGGCCTTTTCGAAAAGTTTACCAAGAACTGGAACTAAACTTATGGGACGGTATGATGAAGATAAATGTTTAGGTTTATTTGGTTTAGGTATAAGTATAATGACAGCGAATTTCCAGATATTTGGGAAGTGAGACAATCTTAGCATGGAGTTATATATGTAGGTGAGCAATGTTAGAGTTTTGAGTGAGAGATTTTTTACGATTTTGTTTGTAATGAGATCATTTCCGGGTGCCTTACCGGGAGGTAATTTTTTAATTAAAGACTGAATTTCTCCAGGGGAAATGGGTTTTGCAGGTAGCGACATAGGTAATGGAGCTGATAGAAATTGTTGAATTTCGACTAATGAATCGTTTTCGGGAATGGTGCACGAATGGGGTTGAAATGTTTCGGCTAATTGAGAAGCAAAAAATGTTTGCTTTGTCTTTATCGGTAATTGCTAGTAGACCGTTTTCTTGTCGGAGAGGTGGGATTTTTTCTCTATGCCTGGTGAGCCTTTTGGTTGCTTTCCAAAGAGAGCCGTTATTTGGTTGCAAAGATTTCATATATAATTGAAACTGTTCAGATTTATGCATATGAAGTTTATATTTTAAAAGATTTGTTAAAAAATTCAAATTTTTTTTATGACTAGGCAATCTTGAATTTTGCCATTTTGCTCGAGCACGACGTTTATTTATTATTAGCTGTTTTATGTCGGCAGGTAGGCTTTTGGAAGAATTTATGATGTGAGGGTTAATAGGTGATGTGGCTTTGATGGCTGCTTGTTGGATTTTTTGAACGATATCTTTTGCAGCATTGTCTACGTCAGAATGGGATTTCAGTGCTACTTTTAGATCCAATACTTAAAACTAAAATACAAGATAGATACCGAAAAAACTACTTACCAATTTATCACGTACGTAAATCGAAAAACAGCAGGTCAACATAGGCGTGTTTACGGGAGGGGCCGGATGGGCCACTGACCCCCCGGCGGAATTCGCCACCAACAAAACCGTGCCAGGATAAAAAAAAGTAATGCGATCTGTACTCATTACCTATCGATAGTTTCAGTACAGTACAGTACAATAGTAAAATGTACGTATTTTTATTATTCATGTCTAAAAAAAAAAAAAAAATAAAAGACTCATAACATATTATATATGTAATTGTCATTTATCTTTGTCTAAGATACATAATAAAAATACAAAAAAAAACTATTTAAGTGAAAACATAAAATATTAAAACTTACGGAATAAAATAAATATCAAACGACAAATTCTCTTGAAAATTATTTATTTTATCAAGCATTACTTTAAATGCTAGCATTACATGATTGTCAAAAAAAAACGTTTTATTATTTTGAAAAATTGAATCGTCAATAAAAGAATGTAATATTATATAAAATTCATAAATTATGTTATATAAACAACATTCTATATAATTCGATATTAAATTAAACAATATGCGTCCAAATTCTAGATTTTGTTTACTGAAAAATATTATTAATTAGTTAAAAAAAAATGATCAAGTTAGATTAGCACTATTAATTATTAATAGTTACTTGGGATCCTTGGGATCAAAAGTTTCTATATTATTTATATTATGAAACATATATTTAATCTTGTTATGAAGATTTACATTTTTCCGTTCAATAAATAAATAATCATTGTAAATATCATAAATTATATACCATAAGTGTTTTGGTATAATTTGTAATTTTAATTTGAACAATAAGATATTTATATTCTCATTGTTGTTGATATGAGGAATGTTTTCAAAAACTTCATTTGTTGTAATTGTTGTTGTTGTTGTTGTTATTTGCCTGTAATAAATATTTTATTTTTTAAATATAATTTTTTTTATTTGTTTTTTTAATGTTGCACTTACACAAATTGGTCAACATCAAGAAGTGCTTGAAATGATTTGCTTTTACATACAGAATTTATTTTTAGTTCATATTTTTTTTTTCTTTTTTACTTTTTTTTTGTAAATTTTTATTATTTTTGATCATATAATTTTGAAGAGATTTAATATCATTACAATAATTTGGATTGTTTTTAATTAATTTATAGATTTTTAATTGTAGATTATTGTCATTATTAATATTTAAATTGTTAAAATCGTGTATGTAAGTATGTAAATCCATAAATCTATTTATTATTATGTCATTCACATTTATATTATAGTGTCCCCTGCTATTCAAATATTTTTGAATCATATTTTTATTTTGAACTTGATACCCCATTTTTTTGATGGACCACAATGCAAAAGCAACTTTTTTACCGTATTCTTGGAAAAATTAAATTAATTATTAATATTTCATTATGTGGAATATGAAGAGAACTTGTTTTAAGTGTATACGATGCTATAACGCAGACATTTTGTTTTTTTTTGAGTAAGATTTTCTAATTGTAGTTGATGTTGCAGTTATCTTGAAAATAAAACATTTTATTTTTTTATTTTTTGAATATGAATAGAAACTATTTTACAATTTATACATACGACGCTAAAACGCAGATGTTTGCAGCTGCTGTAACTAAACTTTTGAATTGGTGGCACATGAACATCGTTAGGGAGTAAGCCAACTAAATAGAAACAGAAAGATAATATATATTTAGATTACAAATATAGCTCTATATTCCGAAATAACAGTGATGCCCATTTAAAACGTTTTAACTTGTTAATGCCCAGCCTTGTTTATTCGTATAAAATCAACCCTTCGACCGATCGTCATGAAACTTTCACAGATCGTAGCAAGTACCCTGGGCTACCGTCCCTGCGAGTTTGATGAGTCTGCATCAAATATCACGGAGACGGAGATCTTATTGCGCATTGTTGGTCTACCGCGGGAATCATCCGGCAAACTCAATACTTGCTTAAAAAAATATATAAAATCAACCCTTCGACCGATCGAACCCAATACTTGCTTAACACGTTGAGCTCCGCTAGTGTTTACGGCGCAGTGCCTACAATAAATTTCAGACCGTTATCCCGTAGCCAGTAAAAATTATAAACCATCAAAGTGAACACTATATTTGTCGACGGGTAGTCGACAAAGGCGACCCAGGCAATGTTACCGATGTCGACTACCCGTCGACAATGGCAATGAACGTGTTAACACATTCAACGCCGGCGACGCGTATACGCGTCATTGGTAATTGTACGCGTACTGCCGTCGACGCGTTTACGCGTCATGTCTAATTTTACCGAGGCGCCACGTGTAAAATGCAAGTGATACAGATAATATTGTTATAACATTATAACATAATAACATAAATAAAAATAGACATTTACGTAAATAGTATTTATACGTGCATCCAATGATAAAAAGATTATAGGGAAAATCCAGTCTAAAAATTTAATTAAATAAAACCAAATGTAATACAAAAACTTTATTATTATCGAAAAAGTACATCTTTTATAAAATTTTATGCCGTATTTCGCTTTTTTCCCTTTTATGTACTGACGAAAACCTAATCTCCCACGGTGAAGAAGCAGAGACTCATCTAAAGAGAGTTCAATACGTGGGTAAAAAGCATTTTGAAAATTATCAATCAACATTGTGTACACCGGCTCAAGTTTTTTCATTGGATCATCAGCTGCTACTCTTTTATCTGCATATTCAACGCTAAAACTATTTAGAAGTTGCTCAAACCGTCTTCCGGACATAATTTTTTTAGCGATTGGGTAATAATACAAAGGGTTGTTTGAGAATGCATCTCGCAACACAGAAAATTTGGCAGACCCAAAAAGTAAACATAAACCCAAAAATGTATTGATTTCTTCTTTATCGGTATTTTTGAAAGTCGAACTTCGAGAATGTTTATTATGAGGCCGAATTTTTAATGATAGATTTTTACCAAAATTATTTGTAGAACTTATAATAATTTCCAGTATATCGTCCGTCCAAATTTGATTAAATATTTCGATAGACGATTCTTTAGCTGACTCTAATATATTTAGTTTAATTCCAGAAGAGTTCGAATTAAATTTAAAATCAAAAATAGTTTTGTAGTCATCAACCCAGTCAGAATCCTCGTCATTTTTTTCAGATTCATCACTAGAACTACTGGAACTTACCTCGGTTGAATATTCATCATCAGATAAATTCAAATTTTGTCTTTGAGGCACTAACGCATTTGAATTTGATAGATCGTAATTTGATTCATCCGGTGAGCTTCTGGTTGAACCACCATTTTCAGCAAAACCGGGTAGATAAAAATTAGGATCAGCATCATAATCGTCAATCATTGATACATCGGAATCATAAGAATCAAAATCTTCATCTAATAACTGATTTACGATTTGTTCTTGTTGCGAATTCATTTTTGTAACACACTCAACGCACTATGTTATACCTCTATGGATACACTGGACGTACTAATCTAATAAATATTACGAATTATGTCGCCTGTATTGCGTCTATCAAATGAAAAAAAACAACATTGACTGTATATATCGATAATTAATGTTATCGAAATATAAATTAGAAGAATAAAAATGGAAAATACGTGTATATTATAAATACGTGTATAAACAAGCTAAAAATAGAGTGCCCGATGACCCGATGAGATGTCCGGGGTCAGTAAAACTTCCTCTCTTATAAGAGACCATTGAAAATATCACTGCTATAACAGTAATGACACTTT
>NW_020273226.1:0-12724 GCF_003268045.1 Sipha flava
ACTCATCCATCTAAGCATTCTCATTTCCGTAACACTCGTACTCTGTTCTATTCTTCTGTATATTTGAAGTTTTCAACTTCATCTATGACATCACCACTTATTGTCATTAGACAATTTATAATATAAAATAATAAATTAAATTTATAAAATAATAAATAACCTTCAAATTACATTATAATATTATATTTAATTGTTTATAATATATGCAAATAGTACAAACAATTATTAATGCTATTCAAAGACCTTTGACACCCTTAATGAGGTCATGCAACATACTTTTTGTTATAAAAAGAAAACGGCTATAGAATTCTAATCACTGCCCATCATGTGATATTATTATACAAAATATTTAACTGTTTCTATTTAGTATTTTGAAAGTGTTTTAAATATTGATTCATTACGAGATTTAATATAAAGACATAATATTTGAAATGAACAAAGCCATGGAATCAATGGATGGATTTCGAGTGTCAAAATTCGAGTTTATGATGTATGGAGCAATTTTTTTGGTTATTGCATTGTGGTATTACTACAAATGGAACCGTAAGGACGTTAATAGATTAGCAGCTAAACTAAAAGGACCTCCATCATACCCGATCATAGGCTCAGGGCTTGAGTTCCTCGGAACACCTCAACGTAAGTTACAAATAATTATAGACGTTATATACTAGAGCCCGAAAGGTTATTCAACAGTAACAATAATAATAATAATAATAATAATAAATTACAATATAACAATATACAGTTCATAATATAATAACGTTGCACTGATTGAATTTTCAGAAGTGATGGAAAATTTATTAAAATGTTTTCAAAAATACAATTCCGAACTGATTAAAATTTGGTTGGGTACATCATTCGCCGTAATCATCTACAAACCAGAAGATTTGCAGGTAAGAAATTCTTTTATAATGTACTCAATAAAAAGTTGAAAATTATATAATGAAATATTTAAATTTTGTACTAACAATGTATTAATTACTTAAAACATAAAAGTCAATTAAATTTCATTAATCCATCAATTCTTCGAACAACTAATTATAATGCAGTGTTTTTCAACTTTGACAAAAAAAATTAAAAAAATTATAAAAAAATATATATATTTTTCTAATTGGATTATTATTTTTATTTAGATAGTGTTAAATAATTCCAAATCCCTGGAAAAAGGCAATTTTTACAGTTTTTTTAAGAATACCGTCGGCGAAAGTTTATTTTCTGCTCCCGGTCAGTATTCCTAGTATACCTTTGATAACTCAAATTTGTAAAATATAACATAAAACTGATTGAGATGATTCATAAATATTAAGATAGGACAAGAAATGTTGGCACATATGACTGACATGCAAATTAATACAATAGAGGAAAAGAGGAATGAAAAGAAAAAAAATAAGTGGAATTAGTTTGATATTATTTTAAGAGATTCGGTATCATTAAAAACATTTACTAACAATATTTGAACTAGAAAAAGTATAAATGTGATTGAATTATTTAGAGTTGGAGTACTAGATTGAATAATATGATTATAATTTTCTAATTATCAGTATAATAAATAAAGTGATAAAAATATGTGAGTTATTGAGTCGTGTATGCCTTAGAACACATAGCGTATGGCGTACACAGGATTTTTTTAATGGGGATTTTTTTTTCATCGAATTTGACAAATTATTAACTAATGGCTCCTAAAATAGATTCTTGAACTTTTGTTTATCATTTTACGGTTATAAATTAAAATATTATTATATTTTTTAGAACGTTCAAGATTACCGGAAATCATATCCGGAAAATGACAAACGTTCAAGAAACCAAGATCAATATTATCTAAATAAAATTCACTTAAATCATAAATAACTTAAATTAATTAATTATCATAAATTTCAATAGAAATTAGAAGCTATAATAAAGCCTGCTATAATATTTGTATTGTTTAAAAATTGATCATTTAATAGTAAAACGCTTATATTTCAAAAAGATATTGAGTGTGATCGGTATAATAATTTAATTTATTTTTTTGTTGTTTAACCTTTCTAGGGGTGAAATTTCAAAATCCATACTATATTACATTTCTCTAAGCTTTCAAAAAATTCATGAAACTCATCATATTTTTTAAAAGATGTATCAGTAAATCTTTAAATTTTACTAATATTAGTTAAAATAATTAATTAATAAACAATAAAAATTACAATAAGTTAATCATGATAAAAAATGTATTTTATAATTATGTTTTATCATTGTAATTCCACGCAGTGGTTATTGTGCACGTTTAATTTTAGAAAATATTAGGCGTTTTTACTTCTATACGCATGCGAAAATTAGGTTTAATCCGATAAAATGAGGTCGGGGATCAGAGGGGCCAATCTATTGTTTATACTTTGCAATATTCTGATGTAGCGATTATTTTCTAATACCGGAAGGACTCTATAGATTGGCATATGTATAAACGGAACGAAAACGTTCAAATGTTAATTACCTAAATTAAAACACATCTGTCGGTCATGTCAGATTAGTATGAATCATGCTGAATACTTGTAATTTAAGAGCACAAATTATTTTTTTATGCAAAGTAAAAATATAGGTTTGTGGCCACTGGGATGCTTGAGGCCATTGTATTTTTATTTGGCCTGAGTAAAATTTTAGAAGTTTGGTGCCAGCACCTTCCTATGTACACTGGCATAGAACTATTACTAAAATTATTATTATAAAAGTATTTGTTTTGATGATTACAGTTGATAAATGGCGATTGCACCGTCGTATAATTGCTCCTGTGTTCAACAATAAACTTATGAAACATTTATTTCCCGTATTTCATGAAAAAAACGAAATTCTCATAAAAAAAATTAGTATAGAAGTAGATAAAACACAACCGTTCAATCTCTGGGACTACATTGCATCCACTAGTCTTGATACCATTTGTCGTAAGTATGGTAATAACTAGGGTTCGGGACTTATTGCGATTAATAAAAAATTAAGTAAAAATAGAAATTTTATTCGATTTATTAGGTTTTAGATTAAATTTTTTTTTTTTGACACCAATAACTCTATCAGTCTAAAACTATAATATTATTTTAAATTTTTGTCTTCTCCTATAATGAGAAAAAGGTTTAGAACTATAAAAAATGTAAAAAAAGATGTTAAGCATTAGAAAGAAATTGACTTCAAAAAAACAATAAAAGTAACATATATTCCTTAAATAACTTTTATATTGCAAAAATCTGTTTAACATTGAATCTGCATAAAAATGGTAAAATATACAAATATGTGCAATACAAGTTTTTGTATGTTAATCGGTTAAGTCTTAAAATAAATTTATATCTTACTCAGATTATTCTACAGTCAATAATGATATTATATTTTACTGTTATTTAAGTTATACATTATTGAAATTAAACACTATGATTTTAATTACTAATCTCAATATGTATACTTCAATAATAATAATAAGTTGCTTCAATATTTTTCAAATTCTAGCTTTTTATTATTATTAATTGTGCCATTATCAAACTTGTAATTCTAAATATATACCTTGGAGTGACCAAGGGAAATGTAAGGACGAATATATAGGGAAAAAATATAAAAATATAAATTAATATATATATATCTGTGGTGTTAACACACTGACCATAGTGTTTTTGTGAATAAAAATAAAATGGTTGACAGTCGGCGAGCATGTACGAGTAGTCACAACTTAAAAATAAGAGCTCTTCAAATGATTTCATGCACATGGATTAAACGATAGTACAGCAAGATTTATTAATAATACTCGTAATAATAATAATTCATTAATTATCCCATTAACAAAGGTGATCTGCTTTGAGGATTACCCTGTTTAAAGCGAAATGCATGTACCGTTAGTTCTGCCCTTAGTTATGAATTGAATTTTTTCTGCCGAATTAAGCAGTAATTTATAAATGTCTAAAACGTGATATTCTCGATTACTGCACATTATAATAATGAAGTACAAGGATTTAAATTTTGTTTTATTTAAATATTTATATTATATATATTTTATGTTTGTAGAGACTATGATGGGTTATAAACTCGATACACAGTCAAATATAGAGTCCGAATTCGCCAACTCCATAAAAATGTAATTAGTCAATAGTATATCATATCAAGGATACATTTTTATTATTATTTTTTTTTTTTTTTAGAGTATCAGAATTGGATTTTATGAGAACATACAAACCATGGCTTTATCCAGATATCATATTCACAATTTATCGAAAATGCAAAGGCTTGCAAAATATTTACAAAGATTTACACAAATTGCCAAATCAGGTAAGTTTTCCATAAGGCATTAAACGCTAAATGTAATATTTCCGATGTGTTGAGTAATCTTTAATAAACTATATTTTAAATGTTTAGATAATAAAACAAAAGAAGGAAAAAATTGCTCAAAGGAAAATAATAAATAGAACGGATGCTTCGGACGATTCTTTCAATAGAAACGAAAGTGAGTTATTAATATATTACTAAATTGTACTAATGTATTTATTTAATATTAACTGAATTATTTTATATGTTTGATTATTATTATTATTATTATTAACTATATAGAAAATAACCCAAAAGTTTTTTTGGACAAGTTATTACAATTGAACGAAACTGGTGCAAATTTGTCCGATGAAGATCTTAGGGATGAAGTTGTTACTATGATGATTGCTGTAATTATTTCTAAATAAACGTAAAAGTAAAATAATAAATTGAATTAAAATCATTAATTTATTTTCACAGGGTACTGAAACCACTGCCATTACATTATGCTTTTGTCTGTTATTATTAGCTATCCACCAAGATATCCAAGTAAGAACAATATTTCTAAATCTTATAAATTATATTATATTATTTATTGTACATCTACAAAAAATTAGTTTTTAATTATATTTATAAATATTATGTTTGTAAATCAACTTTATAGTCAATCATCATAACATATGACTAGGGTTCGGGACTTTTGCATTTGCATGTTTTTTCTAGTGATCTTTGATTATTCTAGTAAAGTTAAACATTTTGTTTTATAAAATGACCAAGTTAAAAACAAAGGTTGAATTTGCATATTTTGTACTTTTTTATTCTAATGTATGTTTAAACGGACCATCATTTCCGCCATACCTTCTGCTACTGGGTCCACCAGATAACGCTGCCTTTCGGGAACGTTCTTGGCAGCATTATTGCAAGCTTATTTCAATCATTTATAGTTCAAAAAGTTTCAAACCTTTTTTATTTTATGACCCACTTGAAACTATGAATGCAGTTATTTTATATAATTTCTGAACATTGGTCCATCCCATTAAATATAACTATAATATATTTATACCATAATAAATATTTTATTTTTATTTCAAACAACTATTTTATAAATTTAGATACTTACTCATCTCATATTTAATAAAAAAAATTTGGAAATTGATATTAATCTTGAAAAATGCTTAGTGTTAAAGTTTTTAGTTGCTGCTAAGAACTTCTATTAATTTTCTATTAATCGCAATAAGTCTCGAACCCTAGTTATTACCATACTTACAACAAATGGTATTCATACTGATGGATGCAATGTAGTCCCAGAGATCGAACAGTTGTATTTTATCCACTTCTATATATACTAATTTTTTTAGTGCAGCATGATACGTTAGGGATAGACAAAAACATCGATGTTTTAGTTCGATATATCGATGTTAATGTTCGAAAAGTTCGAAATTTTTTTTTGTTTGTATTATTTTATTATGCAGTACACAAATATCGTTATACAGAATACACTATACAGTTATAATCAGATCTCGTAAGTTCATGTAATAAAAAACGCATAAATAAGCATGCAATAATGCACTAACATTTAATCAAATATGCATTAAAAATCATTAAATATGCACGAAAAAAACGTTTAAGGATTTTTTAAAAATAATAAGAACTATCCATTTTATAATTTTTCTTCGGTTACATTTTATTAAAATTAAAATTAATGAACACACGTTGTGACGAAAATAGATAGATTGCAATGTACTCGTCAATAGGAGGAGAGTGGTAGTGGTGCTCAATAACATTGTTTTCGTGATACTACTTTTAACTTATAAAATTTAATGTCATTAAAATCTCATTTTTTTTGACTTCATGAAAAATGATTTTGCTGAATTTACATAAAATAATATGCGCTAACAACTCAAAAATAATCAACTATATGCCAAATATTTCAATACACACAAAACATACAAAAGCATGCTCTGTTAAACTTTAGATTTTTATTACCATTGTTATGAAACGAATTTTTATCTCAATTAGCATATTTTCCAATATAGCAAAGAAAACATGCAAATGCATGAACTTACGAGACCCGATCATAAGTACTTAATGTTTTTAAAAAATATAAGTTAAACAACAGTATTTTAACTCTTAAATTTATTATTTAATCAAGAAAATTATACACTGTACAGATAATAAGGTGTGCAAAAGATGGCAGCTCTAGAAGGAAAAAAAATTTTTTTGAGGTTTTTAAACTTCGATGTTCTTAAACATCGATGGTTTTTCGCCGATACATCGAACACAACGATATTTTAAAAATTGATGTAGGTATTGATACATCGAATATCGATGTTCAAACAAATTTCCCCATCCCCATAAGCGTGCACACGGGGTAGTCAGGGTAGGTACTTGACTATTCTGTGAAACTTCCCACCCTCACCAAAATATTCAATATGATCACAATAATAAATAAACATACTATTTTCAACCACTTCGAAACATTAGTTAACGTTAAAAAAAATGTAAGATTACTGGAGAAATATAGTTTTTAAGTTAAATGAAGTTACAAATGCAAATTTTTTGTTAATATTAAATGATAATGTATTATGTTTGACTACCCTGCCAGTTATGTCTGCACACGCTTATGCCCATCCCTATGATATGTATATAACTTATGCATTTCATTACGTTTGATTAGGAAATACATTGTCAAATGGAGATTACATTTTATAATAAAAATATTTTGTCCTGATTATTTTGTTTACAATCTTTTAGGATAAAGTTTACGAAGAAATTTACGAAGTTTTAGGTGAAAATGATGAATTAATTACCTTTGAAGACACATTTAAGCTAAATTATCTTGAACAAGTGATAAAAGAAACCCTTCGATTATACCCACCGGGACCACTGTTCCTTAGAGAACTCCAAGACGACATTAAGATATGTGAGTTAATATAAAAACCGTAATTTCAGTTTATTCTAAATATAAAACATTAAACAAACCTTATTTTAGCTTCAAATAACTACGTGCTACCGAAAGGAACAACGTGTATTATAAGTCCACTTGGAACACATCATATTTCTGAATTGTACCCGAATCCTTGGTCTTTCGACCCGGATAACTTCAATTTCGAAAACGTCATGAAACGTCATAAATACAGTTTTATACCTTTTAGTAGTGGTCCAAGGAATTGTTTAGGTAACACAATGACATTTAATTACGAATAATATTATAATTTAAACCGTAACCAATTTACCATAGGTGCCAAATATGCTATGCTGTCTATGAAAGTCCTAGTTTCTACGTTCTTGCGAAATTACAGTGTGCACACTGACATTAAATTAAGCGACATTAAATTAGAAATAGACCTACTAATGAGAAGCGTTCATGGATATCCAGTAACTATCAGATCGAGGGATAGAAGGAATAATCGAAAATAGAAAGCCTAGATAACTACCGTGCACATTTTAGTATTTAATATTCATTTATTACTATTTTCAATAAAACTAAAATTTAAGTCCTTAAATGAGGGTTATAGCAATTTAAAAAATTGAGTGAATATATTAATATTTTTATTTGAACGACAAGATTGATATTTTTTGAGTATATACTCCAATACGTACGTGATATTAAGAATTATATTGACTTAATTTATAACTGCTTCAACAGCCGAAAAGAGTGTGGTGACACTGAGGCATTTTATCTCCATTATGGTGTCTGGCGGCAATAGCTTTCGTGGTGGATGTCGTCGGAACCGTCCCGCGCTCGTCGTGTCTTCTAAATGTGCACATCAAGTTCCGGTTATCTTCGTCTGCAGTCAATTTCTTGTAAAAACCACGTTGTCTTGTGTTGTTGTTCCTGTTTTGGTCGTTTGGTATTTATCGTTCTAGCAACTATTTTGTTGCAGTTGTTTAATAGTTTTTGGTGTTTTAGGCATATCTACCAGTGGTCATTGTGAGTAACGTGGTTTTGAATTGTGTTGTATTTTGGCTGCAGACACGTGTGAATTCGTTTTCGTCTGTGACTGTGCTTGAGTGGTCACACGCAGCGAGGGCTGTGCTCCATAATTTTGTTTGTATTTATTTAGTTTATTGCATAAGCACATTCCTCGTTGTGATCGCGTGGGATGTTATCCGCCATTCTGCATTCAAATATATTTCAACTAATATTAATTAAATATTAATGAAAAAAATAAAATAAAAAGTAATATTAACTTACTATTAATATGGAACTCAGGATTAGGATAGGTTGAAGACTTAATTCAGTAGATTGTATAAAGCAGCATCAAAAGTAGGACTTTGTGTAAACGAAGGAAAAACGGAATACATGCTTATGAGTAGACGGAGACTACCTATTTGCCAGTCCATAAAAATAGATCACTATGAATTTAAAATGTTAAAACAGTTCAAATACCTAGGTTCTATTTTGACTGAAAAAAAATAATATAACAAGCGAGGTAGCTGCAAGAATTCAAGCTGGGAATAAATGTTACTATGGACTGACTAAGGTACTAAACTCACGAGCAGTATCGCGAAGAATAAAAAAACAATTATATACGTCTTTAATACGACTGGTTGTATTGTATGGTTCGGAAACATGGTCACTTAGAAAAATGTTCGGACATATTGGAAATCACCAGAAACAGAAGAATACGATGCGCTGGCCATACTAGGAGGAGCCAAAATCCACTATTACATGCAGTGATTGAACAAAATCCTATAGGTAAAAGTCCTCTGGGAAGACCAAGAATGCGATGGGGAGATATTATAAAAAAGGATGTTGAACAGTAAGGAGGTGTTTCCGACTGGAGAAATCTAGCATTGGATAGAATAGGATGGAAACTTGTTTGTGAGACGGGATGGTCTTAAAGGCCCAATTAAACCAAAAAAAAAAATATATATATATATATATTAATATGGAACTATTTTAAAATTAGGTATTAGATTATCAGTAGGGAACGGATTTATTTGTAAATACATATTTTTATTAAAACGAGATATTTAAAATTTGATAAGATATGTTCATGATTTAAATCATTCCTATTAATATGATGCTACTTTTATTTTACATATTTTTACATATTTTGGTATAATTACATATTTTTACATATTTCACTAATTTGTAAATATTTTTAAACATATTTTATTATTTCATCATTCATACGTCTTCTTCGTACAAAAATACAAAAAATTATTTCAAATTTAGATCCAGAACTTTTATCGCTATTAGAAAAGCTCAAAATATTATGCAAAATGAAACACTGAAAACAAATTTAATTTTCATCTTAGTGAATTTTAGTTTTTATGCACATACAATTACAAAATTAGAAACAAAAATATGTCCTTGAATGAAAGTATGCAAATTGTCGAATCAACGATTGCAAAATGAAAACTCGTAAACGGACCAATAGGAGAAGTAGTAAAAAAGAAAATTCATGTTTTTACAGAAAAAATTTCAGGCCATATTGATTTTAAATCAATTAATGACATAATTAGTGGCAGACACCCTTCTAAAAATTTGGAATTATCGCCTTCTAATATTATGCCCTTCAAATATGCTTAAATCAACCGATGTAGGTTGATGTGGAACGATCATTTAGCCGTTTTAAAAATATTTTCAGATTTAATAGGCGACATTTAATATTTGATAATTTAAAATATATTGTAATAATTCAATGCAACAAATCATTTTGATAATTTAATAATTATAATTTTTTTTTTTTTAAATTTTTTTCCTACATATTTGGATGGTTTTAGTACATATTTTATAAATTATACTTGCATACATATGTACATATTTATTTATTTTTATTACATATAAATCCGTTCCCTAATTATCAGTTTTCTTAAAAAAATTCCAATTCAGAAACTATATAAAATTTAATGTGGTATTTAGTGTGGTAACATTGTTATTGCCTACTTTTACTATACAAAAACATAATATTAGTTTTCAATGAAAACAATGTTATTTTTATTGATGTAAATTTTTTTTGTAAAAATAATAAATTAAAATTAATAAAACGGTCTTTATGGTATTTTAATACAAGTATTTAAATTTTGGTAAAAATATAATTAGAAAGTATTCAAAATACTTAAAAAATACATAAAAAAATTGTATTTAGAATACCATATAAATACTTCAAAAAGTATTTAAATACAAGTATTCAAATACTTGTATTCGAATACTTTACAAGATCGCTTAATATACTAAAACAAATGCTTTATTCTTCTTAAATTTTAAGATTGAATGCTTAAGTAGCAATGCACAGTACCATCAAAATGATATAAATTTATTTATTCATAAACATGCTTTGGCTGATGAAGATAAATATCTTGTAAGTAACCTATACTATGATACTTGTTAGATGTATACCATATATTAATTTAAACTTTTTCATAATACTTGGCTAATTAAAAAATTTAACTGACATTTTTTTATTTATTCATATTTCAATATTTCTACTTTAAAAAGAGTAAAAACTTACCTCAGAAACACAATGAGTCAGGTAATTATCACTGCTTTTGTAAATTACATAATAATTACGAACTTATACTAACTTTAATACTTAATAGGAACGCTTGAATAGACTTACTATATTATCAGTGTATCGGGACATTCAGTTGAACCCCGATGACGTACTGAATATTTTAGCGAAAAAAAAAAAAAAAATTGAATATATATTATAATTTATGAAAAATATATTTAGTTTAATTTAATTGTTTACTTAATTGTCTATGAAAATCATCATTATAACATTTGCCTCATTTAATTTATAATAATAAATTAATATAATATTGAGATATATGAGATTTAAAGGTTAAGGAGGGTCTGGGAGGGCATAGCCTCATTAGAATGATAGTTTAAACTTATATACCAATCCCACCCCAGAACCAATTTCAAATTACGCCACTTTCGACGTTGAAGAAAGTGAAGAATGTATTACGATTATCAATAACACAACAGACTTTCAGCTTTGGTGTTTTAGCAGTGGAGGCTCAACTGGAAAAGACGATTGACATCAAAGGCGTACCCGTGAAACATTTTTTTTATTGGGGGGGGGGGCATAAATTAATTGCACAATTTTTTATGGTTATAATATAATCTGAAACTTTATTATACAGTGTGTAAACGGTAATCGAGAACATTCAATATCTTTGCGTAGAGACCTGCTATTTGAATTCTGTTTTTTTGGCAGTTGTTATGACATAAAAAATACATATTTTTATGGTCTTTGAATTTTTTTTACTTAACTAGTCACGCGCATGCGCATGTCAACTTTTTTTTTTATTGGTAACCCCTTGCTTTAACCACTAATTATTCTAATTATTTTTTGCCTATTTTTTAAATGAATTTTGGTAGTTGAATCAACTTTCTAAGTCCAAAATTGACCAAGTTACAGCAATTAAAAAAAAAAAAAAAAAAATTTAGAAAAAAATGCGTATACACTTCAATGATATGCTTTTGACAAACTATTGAAATATTTATCTGATATTATTTTTGGTGTTCAATAATTTATAGTTATCGTTGCCCAACAGCTAGTATTATCTATTTACTGATTTACACCGGGAAAATAATTTTATAAATAGAATACGATGACACGGTGTTGACTCTTATCTAACGATATAGATTATTCACTGTGATATACAATTTTTATTTTTCTAACATTTGATATTTATTTAATATTCTTCAAATTTTATCCGGGGGGGGGGGGCTATGCCCTCCCGGAGAGGTGTCTGAAGAAACACTGTTAGTGACCAATGCCATTAAGCGTCTACCCCGACTTTTGGCAACTTAAAGAGAACGCATATACTTACCTTAAATAAGAAGGGGGACTCCGTCCCCCTCCACTTTAACCACTGACTTCAATTGATCTCCTGGTATAGGTAAGTACATTTTTTGATGAATAACCATTGCATATTTCTAAGAATTATTGCAAAAACAATTTTAAAATACACATCGGACAAAAGAAAAAATTTAAAACACCGACGATCACTTTTTTAATCTTCCGGAAAATACAAGGCAAAAGCGACTTCTAATGGATCAGATGAATAATATGGTTTAGCCCAGCCTTTGTCTTCTTTTTTATTTGACACAGAAATAAAAAAAAGAAAATGGAGTTTATAAAATCACTTAATGTTTCAGAAACGAAAAAAAAATGGAGTTTGACACAAGGGGTCAAGGTATCAATAATAAATGGTTTATTGTTAGAAAAAACCGACTAACACCTATAATTTCGGTAAAGTGTGCATAATGCGGCCTAGCACATTTTGTAAGGCTATGGTATATAATATATCGTTTGGTGATTCACAAACAAATGCAATGGAATATGATAAACTATCAGAAGAGCATTAAAAAAAATTATACGTTCAAATACAAAAACCTATTAAAAAGTGTGGACTATATAATAATAAACGTTAACCATATCTTGCAGCAACGGCAGGTAAAAATATATAGGTACTTAATCAATTTAAGTACCTAGTAGGTATTTTTTTT
>NW_020273227.1:0-17732 GCF_003268045.1 Sipha flava
GGGAACAACGATGAAATTAGAATAACAGTTCAACAAACAGACGTATATCCATATCTTCATGAAAGTTATCTTTATCTAGAAGGAATAATTAAAGAAGCAGAAAAAATTAAACTATGTAATAATGGTTTATCTTTTTTTTTTGATCAAGCACGATTAGAAATCAATGGCATCGAAGTAGACAGAACTCGCAATCTAGGAGTTACTAGTTCACTAAAAGGATATGTATCAAGTACGCCGGATAATTATTATTGTTATGAAAATGCAGGCTGGACATTTAAAAATAATACAATAATAACAGATAATGATGGTCAATTTACCGCCTGCGTTCCTTTAAAATATTGGTTAGGGTTTTTTGAAGATTTTAAAAAAATTTTAATTAATTCAAGATTTGTATACATGTATACATGTATACATCGTTTCAAGAATCTTATTATGAAAAAGGAGAACGAAATCCAATATTAAGTCCTTCAGCATTTAAATCAACTGCACCAATTGTTGTTGTAGACGCATCAAAGCAAAATGATGAAAGTATAGCTTCTACTATTGATGTTAGTATCGAAATTGATGCTTCAGAAAACCTTACTGGTGTGACTGCTTATTGTATTTTAATTCATGATCGTATTATTGAATATGTACCATTAACTAGAGAGATAAGAAAACTTGTATAGGATTTTTTATGTACTTTACATGTTTATTATAAAATATATTTATATTTTTTATATTTGAAAAAATAAATATAGAAAAATTTTTACAGAATAAATTGTTTTATTTTAAAAATGAACCAAGAAACCTCCTTGATATATTTTAAAAACTAAAAAATAATCTTGAAAAAATTAACTCAAAACCAACGAATATAATGTTTGAAAAAAAAAATGGACTCAGAAGCCCCTAATACTACTACTACGAGCGGATCAAAACCACCCTGATCCATGCACATTATTATCAATTCTCCTTCATCACTATAACATATAACATTTTCGGTTGATGCTCTTACTATATTAACTATATTATGTGTATTATGTACTAGAGATGGGACTTATTGTTCATTAAGGTGAACTAGTTCAGTCGTTCATCGTTCATATATTTGACGATTTGTTCGTATGAATACGTTCTCCGTATCAAAGAATTGTTCATGAACGAACTAGTTCAATAATTATTACTCCGTATCGACGAATCGTTCATAAAAAGTGAACTAGTATGAAACTGGTCACTTGGGTGAATAGTTCAATTGAACTAGTTCATTCATGAACGACACATTTCTATTATGTACAAAAAATAATTATTATTGTTGTGTGATATAACCACAGATTATATGAATAATAAATAATATTACAGACATTATAATATATTATTATAAAATGTTGTATATAATATATATCTGTATTATACAATGGTGGTGGCACTAGTGATGTACCAGTTCCTTGATTTGTTGTAAGTGAATACAAGTTACACTAACATTTTGTATCTAATTAATTCTAATGACAAAAATAACAAGATTTAGATAGGTACTTTGAAATTTACTTGTTTTATGTTTATTTCTTCATGAAAATACTGATATCTACTACTAAATATTAGTTTACATGAGGGGTTCACGAAAAAATTGTACAATGTAAAAACACATTTCAATTACCACTTGGGCTTGAAAGTCAATGTTCTGAAAAATATGTACTAATTATTCAAATGCCTAGATAAATAATACTTTTTCTAAATATATTTAATGTATTTACCTGAGTTCATAAGTAAATCAAATTTTGATATTAAATAATAAATCAAATGATCAAATTAATAGTATAATTCTATGTTTATGAAAGCTAATATTTATTTTTGATACATTTATGGCAACAGTTTTCGCTATTTTGTTTTGTTTTTTTATTCATATTACACAATAGAGTTAATAATTATATAAAATAGAACTAAACGGTAACAAAACAGTAATAATTATTTTTTTGTATACAATACAGTAATATAGATAATATAGTAAAATGATAAGAGCATCAACCGAAATTGAATTGATAATAATGTGCATATATTAAGGTGGTTTTGATTCGCTCGTGAGACACATGCGCAGTAAAAACCAGTTTTCGTCTAAGTGACTAGGCACTCTTATTCTGAATAGACTAGAGAAAATAATTATTGTTCGATACCATTCGCCCATTCAAGTACTTTTGATTTTTGAACCAATATGGCAGTTAGTAAATGATTCAATACTATTCATTCGATACCAGTATTTTTTTATCAATATGAGTAAAATATCGAAACCATGGTATCGATACAAAAAGTACTTGTATCGAAAGAAAAGTATCGATACTTTATTGGTATCGATAGTATCACAACGTCCCTACTTATATTAAACACGTGAATTTTCAATACAATTCTAGTTCGACTTTCATTATGTTCAGCCACGAATTAAAATCTTAATTCGTTATAAAAATACAGAATAATAATAGAAATAGTATTATCCACAGACATACAGCCTTAGAGTTTTTATATAAAAACTCTAAGGCCGTATAAAAAACAATATATCCTTAGATAATGAAAGAATTATTTTATTATCAATGAATATATTTTATGGTGTTATGTACAGAGTTGTTAATCACGGCATGATAAAATAAATGATAAAAATTATCATGAATCACGGATTGACTGTTGTTGTAGACTGTACACATTATGTCAGTTGAAAATAATTTTGAATATATTTTACATTTAATTTACTATCATTGTTTTTATTTGGTAGGTACGTTGTATGTAACTAAATTGCTATAAAATGGATTTAAAATGCGTGGCCACCATTAACTGTGAGCAAGGAGCCATACGCGCTGTTCGATTTAATGGTAAAATATTATTTTCAACTCATTCGCACACATTGACTGTAAACTGATTTTTGTCTAGTGGACGGTGAATATTGTTTAACATGCGGTAGTGATAAGAAAATAAAACTATGGAACCCGTATAAGGAATTATGTTTGAAAACATATGCAGGCCATGGCGATTGTGTAATGGATACTTGTGGTTCATGCGATAGCAGGTACTTTAATTTCATTGTATACTACAATAACAGTTTTTCATCAAACAAAAAGAAATAATATAATGATTTTTCAAGCGAGTTGGTGTCATGTGGAGCTGATAAATCTGTTGTTATATGGGATGTATCTGATGGAAGAGTTAAGAGAAGATTACGACAACATGCTGCTACAGTGAATTGTGTCAGGTACAATGAAGATTCTTCAGTTGTGGTGTCTGGATCAAATGATAACACTGTTTGTTGTTGGGATACTAGAAGTCGTAACAATAGTCCAATCCAGGTACAATAATTTATTATTTTTGTATCATTAAACTTTGGATTTTCACCTTTTTTTTTTAATTTTTATATATTATATAATAGGTTCTACCTCTATACACTATAATACAATGTTTATATAATATTAGTCGACATTTAAAATAGTTATAACTATTATACTTACAAAATTATTTTTAAAACTAACCTAAAAAAAAAAAAAATAATTGCTTAGTTCTAATTCTGATTTAATCTGTTTCATTATGACATTAACAATAATTTAAATATAAAATATTCACATAAAATAAAAATTAAATTACTTATAACTAATTAAGTAAACTATAAATTAATCAATCTTTAGGAATAATTAATAGTTAAACAACATTAAGCTACATGAGTATTAAAGGGCACATGTAAATTCCCCTAAAATATTGTGTTATATGGTAGCAAAATGTTTTTAGGGGAGTTTACGTTTATGTAATACAGTAGCAAAATGTTTTTAGGGGTTTACTATTAGGGCAATTTACTATTTAATTTTTTAGGAGAATTTACATTTCCCGTATTAAACTATCATATAAGTAAAAAGTTTATAATGTACCATATTATGTTAAATTATTGTACATAAAATATTTTGCAGGTTTTAAAAGAAGCTAAAGACAGCATTACCAATGTTTTAGTAATTGGTCATCAAATTTTAACAGGTTCCTTAGATTGTTTTTTAAGAATTTATGATATAAGAATGGGTAATTTAGATGCTGATTTTATTGGAAGTAATTAACTGTATATTTTTATTATGAAACATTAAAAATGTGTATTCATGAGTTAATATTTATAGAGCCAATATCATGTATCAGCTCAACACAAGACAATATGTGTACATTAGTAAGTTGTACAGATAGTACTTTGAAGCTAATGGATAAACAAAAAGGAGAATTGTTGAATGAGTATAAAATATTATTTAAAGTTTTATTAAGTTTAAAAAAAGTCATTACATAATATTTTTATATATATTTACAAAATGTATTACAGGTACACAGGTCATACAGTTGGTGATTATTTCATAGAAAATTGTGTATTTCATAATGACAGTACAATAATAAGTGGATCAACATGTGGAAATCTATGGTGTTGGGATTTTGTGAGTGCAAAACTTATAGAAAAATTGAAGCATAATAATAAGGGTTCATTCACACAATCTGTAAATTCAATTTGTACACATCCTTCTAAAAAAGTATTAATTACATCATGTGGGCCTTGTATTTATCTGTGGTCTGAATAAATGTTTATAAATTTATATATAGTTGAAACATGGCTGACAGTATTCAAATAATCTATCATAACTACCACTTCGACCAGCAATAACTTCTGCTGTATCTTCTGTACTATTTGGTAGTTTTACATCATACCGTATATTGGGTTGAGTTAATAGTAACTCAATTATATCACATGAGTTTTTATGTTCAGCTGCTAAATGTAAAGGAGTTATACCTAAACAGAAACAATGAAATTTAATGTAATTTTAATACATACTATATTATATAAACCAGTGATCTCAAACTCAAATTACCAACAGGCTATATATATTTATACCAAAGGTTCATGGGCAAAACACCTTTTTTTTTTTACTCGTTTTAATATTAAATCTAAAATAAACAAAATGTATTTCTTTTATTGATTATAATTACGACAAAAATGGACATTGAACTGAGTATTAATTTTTTTTTTAATAATAATAATAAATAAATAAATTTTTATTTCCGAGCATCTCTTATTTTGTATCAGATTATATCAAAATATAAAATATTTTATAAAACAAAAAAAAATCGGTCCACGTGTTTGAGACCACTGATATAAACAATTAATTTTATATTTACAGGACTGGCTCTAGTTCTACTCTTTAACCATAGACGAGATTTAGTTTTTGCGCCCCTTACATATAAATATTTTATCAAATATTTTTTTTTATACATAATAATTGTCCAGGAAAAATGCCGCCCTAGGCGTGACCTATGTCGCCTACCCCTTGAGCCGGGCCTGTATATTAATATATGTTACGGGCAAAATAAAAATCCGGACATTGTGATATAATGCCCAGGCACTATACAATATTAGGGAGCTCATCCGACGTAGAATGCATAACATAATATGATGAATAAATTAAATGTAGAAAAATAAAGAGGTAAATAATTTACCTCAATTATTGAGGTACTTTAGTCTATTCAGAATAAAAGTGCCCAGTCACTTGGACGAAAACTGGTTTTTACAGCGCATGTGTCCTTTTCACTAGAAACGTATGCCGACGCGTTACGATGCTGTTATACGTACAGTGCCGTATTTAGACATTTTGCGCCCCGACGCAAAAAAAAAAAAAAAAATAGACGCCCCTTTAAGAGGCCTATCTACGGAAAATATAAGAGATAGATCCTCATGAACCTTTTAGATATTCTAAAATCAATGCTATTTTTGTGTATAAGGCATGCCACCGCACGCCGCACGCGATAACATAATACGCCATATTATTATAAATAACTTTTGTTAAGGGCTCGGATTTCAATGCAAAGTGCATATCTTTTTGGTTAATCATACACAATGCTCTCTAAGAACATAATTCGTTTTATAAAACGAGGGCTTCAAAACTAAAAATTTTATTTTGCATTTTTTTTACATATTTCGACATTTTTTCGTTTTTAGAGCATTTTTAGTATTATTGGGTCATTTTGATGGTTTTTAATGCATATTTGTTCGATTTACTAAACAATTAAGCCTATTCAAAATAAAATCAAAAGAAAATTTATTTTCTTGATATTAAGGTAGATTTATCAGGTTTTTCCATACACATTGTCTATCTTTATTTTTCTATTCAGTTTTTGTCTTACCTTAATTTATTATTGATTATGGAACGTCACCAGTATTAGGTCAAATAACAAATCAACTTTAGTTCGTATTACGTGGCAGACTTTGCTCGTATTACGTGTGAATGTGATTTTAATGTTCTAAATAGTGTGTTAAATAATGCCCAAAACAAAAAAAAAAATATTTCATTTTTAAGATAATTTTTGTGGTAAAATGCATTTTTTAAGGACATTTTCGGCTATTTTTTAGAGCATTTTTGTATGGTTTAAAGTGCATTTAAATCCGGGCCCTACTTATGTTCATTGACATTATCACAACAGATTTAGGAACTAATATTAGGTATATTAATAAATTAATTACATTAACATTAATTTATGATACTCTTAATAAAAAAAAAAAAAAAATAATTTAAATTTGCTAACTTGGGTTGCCAATGTACTGGCATTGCATTATGTAAGACTAACTGGTGAAAATGTGAAAAATCTGGTCGACTTTGTAATTAAAAGTGTCATTATAGAGGTGTATGAAATAATAAATACAATATGATATAATTCTGTGTGCAAACATTACTTTTATCAATAATTAATTAAAATAACTGTAATTTAATAGTATTCACTTAATTCATCTCAAAAAATACTTCTAAATAATAATATTAATATTCAAGGTGTATATTTCAAGTTTTTTTTAACTTTGTTAAAATTAATATTTTAAATATTTAACCTACAGTACCCAAATCTAATTGGGCACTGTATACAATGCCCAAGTATGGTGCACTTTGCTCGTATATATATATGTGTATGTATATGAATAAACTTGTGATAATTAAAATGAATATGTACCTCCTTTAGTTAAAGCATTTATATCTGCCCCAGCTTCTATTAGTTTTTCAGCACATTCTACATTGTTCCATTTGCATGCTGAATGCAATGGAGTCCATTGGTCAGCGGTCAAGGCATTTGGATTCGCATAATTTTCTAATAAAAACTGTATATTTTAAGATAATTAAATTTCAGACAAAATATTAATAATATAAATGAATTTATTTTGTGCTAACCTTAACAATTGATAAATGGTTGTTGTAACATGCTCTATGTAATGCTGTATAACCATCTTTATCATGAATATTGACTAAATGACTATTTTTTGAAACCAATGATTTGACTACATCCAATTTACCTTGTTCAGCAGCCCACAAAATTTCCCTTTCTGGGCTAGCTAATTAATAAATATATTAATTATTTAATTAATTACTAGTATTATTATCTTTGATGTATTCAATAAAGAAGGATTTATAAGTGTTAATTTAAATGTATTATTTTATTACTTAATATATTAAAAATTAAACAGTTAAGTTTGTAAAATATATAAGTTATACTTATAAAAATGATCAAACATTAAATGGATTTTAAAATTAAATATTTCTTTTTAGTTTCAACAATAAATACATATACATTTTAATACTAAAATAAATAAATATACTTTGTTTCAAAAGATAACATAACTAGTCAGCTTATATTGAATGACGGGTACAATATGCAAGGACTCCTATTTTCCACTTGATTATTAATGTGTAACAGTAATGCTAAGTTAATTTTGAAACATGACTGATTATATATAGTTTTTTTCTTTTTGGTCTGGATAATTTATTGGAGAATGATATACATGGTTGGGCAAAAACTGATCACTGACTGGTATATTTCCTTTTAAAACAGGATAGATAATAAGTTCTCTTATGGAGAAGTTAGGAGAATTAAGGATCAAATGAATTATAAGACATTCTTTACTATAGTAAAGTCCAAATTTAAAAAGAATACTTTCAAAAGGTTATAAGTTCTGGATACTGATGACTAATGCATCTATATAAAGTATCAAACATGCTTTTCCAGATTAAAATGTATTTAAAAAATATACCGTTCTTCTATTATTTATTATTTTTATATTATAGATTTAATTTTCATAACATTAAATTTTTTTGGTTTATTGGTCATTTATAATATATTTTTTTACCAAGAAAAAATCAGCTTATTATTATTCTATAATACTGGTATCACTATTACGATAAAAAAAAAACTCAACATAACATTTTTAAATTGCCTTTAAAATTAAAACTAACTTTCTTAATCAAAAGTAATTTTACTAACTTCAAAAATGTTATAGAACTATTTAAGTAATAAGATAATTAGGAAATAATTAAAAATAAAAAGAATTTATAGTAAAATGTGTTAGATATACTTTTAAATTTTAAGGCATTTGCATAGGTTTTAATGTTTTAATATTCAAGCTTTTATCATAAGTATTCATAAACAACTGATGAAATTAGAGAACTACATAAAATATTAAGTTTAAAAGTTATCTTACTATGCCTTTATATTCCTTTAAAAAACTTGAATAAATAAATAAATTTAAACTTTATAAATATAATTGTGTCTTGCCAGGCCTAATAGGAGAATATTTTGAATTTACGAAGTTGTATTTTAAAACTCTAAGAGGTTACAAGCTACATTATTTTTGGGTATTACTTGGGGAGCTACATGAACCATTTTTGATACACTATATTTTAGCCAATAAGTGTCAATATACCATAATTGATACACTGGAGTCCTTACCAAAAAGTTCCATAGGTACTGTATTGTTTATATATAAATATGATTTAAATACAATAAAATATTTCAGAGTCTACCAGGTAAACAAATTTTTAATTGGCCTCATTCACACATATGTGATTTTTCGTGTTAGCTTGAATGGCAAATGAACAGTGTATCAAAAACAATACACATAGCGGTTAACCTGTTAATTTAAATAAATTTATATTTTTACTACGAGGATTTGAGTCTTCATCGACATCACATATATCTTCTTCCCAAACACTTGCTGTATGTGGTACAGATTTAAAATCTCCACTCAATAAGCGTTGTTCATTTTCGAAACGTCTCTCTTCATCATCAGACATATTAAACACTAATATAAATGGTTTAATGAATAAAAACGCAGAAAATATCTGATTTAGTTTTAATGTAACAAAAAACCAAAATGTGATTAACAATAAAAAGTATTATTAGTGAGATAACAATATTATAATTCTTCGAGTTAATAAATTATTAATATTAAAAACTAATAGCGACACTTTTCTTTTAATGGTACGAAATAGCTGCAACAATGATTTTTGACAGTCGATTTCACAATATGAATTAAGTACCTCACAGAATAGTTTAAACCAGAATGGACATTGATAAAAAATTACATTAGCTCTTATGGAAGTACAGTAATTTGAGCTAAACTACGATCAGTGTAACCATAAAATGAAAAAAAAAAATTATACACAATCCTTTGTTATCAATATACCGAAATCATTGACAGTTCGGCTGTCTAAGGCTATGGTTACTATAGATGCGAATTCTGACGAAAATGTGTTCTGACAAGGATTTTGAGTGTACTCGTCAGAATTCGCAACCATAGTAACCATAGCTTAATCATAAAACAGAATGTGCATCATGAAGACTAATCTACTCTAATCTTCATGATGTGCATTTCACAAAGTGTGTAGAAGTAGATTAATGAAGTTGTTATGTATTGCGTATAGATGGCGTTCATTTATATACTGTAATTTTTTTGAGATACCAGGTTTATTTAAAGAATGTAATAACTTTTTCTATTCTATAAAATATAAAATATTATAATAACATGAAATACAAAACATCATAATCATAAATAACCAAAGTCAAAGTTTGATAGTTAGATTTAGTGATGGTAAACTGTCATTTTTTTTTTTGTAACATCTGATAATGCTAATGCTGTTTTAAAATAGCAGTGATAAATGGCAGCTATTGCTATTTTGTAATAACAGCTGATAATATATTATATTATGCTTATCATTAATTTTAAATTTGGTATTTTAATAGCAGCTTATGTAAATTATACCAAATAGCATTCTATTAGATCATTATATAAATATATATTGATATCCAATATCTGAGCATAAGATAAGCGTCGATAACACGCGCATTATCAATTATCACATGTCACAGATATATAGAATAAACTTATTATATCTGTTATTTACGTCTTGCCAAGCAGTGGCGGATTTAGCGTTTTGGCGCCCCTAGGCTTAATCACTCTACTCCCCCCCCCTATCACTCAATTAAGGAACCAACAATATTTGATCTAAACCCTTCTCTTCAAATTTTATTCAGTTTTTTTATCAAAAAAAAACTCTTAAATATTAAATCTTTAAAATAGAAAACTTCTAAAAATAAAATATTTCATGTTTATTATTTTACTTCAGATATCATTATTACAAGTACAAATAAACAATGCTTATACAGTCACATGATGGAAATATAAATAGCCAGATATGAAAATACCTATATTCGGATAGTCGGATGTTCCCAATAAGTACATATGTACTAATAAGTTATTAATAACAACAAGTAACTTATTGTAATTATTTCATTACAAATGAAATATTTTCAAATTGTAATAATAATTGTAATATTCTTACTATAGCCTATAGGTACGCATCATACAATATACATATTAATATATTATTATAACTTTTAAAAATATTTTTATTCGTGTTTATATGAAAAATATAAAAAAAAATATATTAAAATAAATATACCTAATAAATCAATAATAACACTTAATTCTATAAAAAAAAAAAAAAAAGCCACCCTAGGCTATAAGCCTTTTAGCCTGCCCCCTAATCCACCACTGCCGCCAAGATGCTACTGATATAGTTGCTATTTCTATTTTTCATATTATATTAAGTGCTATTAATATAATAGCAGCTATAAAACAGTAAAGGAAACTAGGAAAACATAAAAACCAAAATTCAAAATTTAGCAATCACTGCTATTGTTGACATTGAATAGCAGTCTGCGATTGCTATTGTAAAATAGCAGTGCTATTATAACTACTACTGCTATTTCTTACCATCACTAGTTAGACTATACAGGCGACAAAAAAAAAATTTAAACAAAAAATATATAAAACTTTGAATTTTAAATTTATTCTACCAATTATGTGGAATACAAGACTACATTATTTTTCTTTATGGGCCCCTCATTTTCATGGGATCGAGGGCCATGTCCCCCTTTGCTCCCTTAATCCGGGCCTGGGTGGTACCTATAGCTTATTGTTCTGACCGATGACTGAATTTTGAAATTTAGGAGGACGATTGTTTTAAAGTCAAATATATGTCTTATAAAAATCGAGATATCTGGTTACCCTAATATTCAAGGCGGCGAAGGACTATTCAAAGGTCAGAAAAAAACATACCATATACTTTCAATTTTAAATGATGTTATATAACTTGAATTATACTATTGAATTTATTTATTGTTATGTCATGCAAATATATATCACGATACGAATGATTTTAAAAATAAAATATAATGAGCTAAATTTTAATGATCTGAGATCAGGCTAAGTTTTATCACTGTTTCAAATATGTGCTAATTAATAATTATAATAGTAGATTTTATAATGTTATTTATGTTATTCCTCTCTTTCAGAATAATTGAGATAAGCCACTATCTCTACTACTGCCGATTTACTGTATTCATAATAATTACGAATTATTAATTATTAATTTCTCGATTATTGAGGATCTCAGAGTCAAAACTCACATTTGGCACGATAAGTAATTTTTAGAAACATGGAAAAAACTATTTCAGCACAGTTGTTGGCCACCAAGAGTGCTAAAACAAGATTGAGACATCTGAAAAACTGAAAAATAGGATTGTCAAACTGTTTTTTTTTTTTATCTCCTAGCCATCTTTAGAATTGGGTAGAATGTAAAATGTTAATCTTGACACAAACCTGAAATTTTTTACGTAATTTCTGCGAGTTTTCAGTTGAATATTATCGAAATTAATGAAATTAGTGAGATCATTTCACTTCCGTTAACATGTACTGCAACAGGCCCGTCGATAGGACATAATCAAGTCATGAGTTGCTTTAGAGCGGCATACAATTTAAAGAAATTTAAGAGGGCTGGAGCGTAGCATGTTTTAAGGAGTACTATTTAGGCATTTTATATCACATGAATATTTTGGCTGTGTCAATGTGTGAGTAGTAAATGAACATTAGTGTGTGTAATCCGTTATCGCGTTTATCATGCCACCATACATCGAATTCCCGGAACTACAATAATAATCAAAATTAACATTTTATCTTTACATTATATTAATTTGCACAACTTCACGTTTTGATGATCCAATATTATTATAATATAGGCAGTAGTTTGGACAGTATAGTACTATAAGACTTAAATAATACTGTGGGAGCGCATATAAATCTGAACCGTATATATATGGAATTTAAAATCTGGATTGTATAAATATGGACTTTATATATTTAAACTGTACAATCGGATGTAAAAATCTAGATTTTATATATACATATATATTATTATTTTATTACCTACCTAACCATTTAAGCCTGCTGAGAGCTGGTCGTTTTTTCGCAAATTCGAACCAAAAAGCGGAAGAAAAATTCATCCGGTAACTAAATCCTGATTTTAATTTTGAAAACACATTTGAATTCTTTATTCTCTTGTCTATGTTTTGTGGGAAATAATTGTTTTAATTTATTCGTTTTTATAAGCATACAGTAAAAGAAAATTTAAAAAAAAAAGGTATTTGGTACTATGATAAATAAACGATACAATATTTATGTTATAGCTAGAAATACTATAATTCTTAGAAATGTTCTAGCGTCCATACGCACATGCATAATTCAATATACATGAAGAAAATACTTTTGAACTTTAAATGCTTATAAACAAAAATTGTAACTAACGATTTTTGATTTTTTTTACTACAATAAGTAAAACTTATAATAAACCTTTTATTAAATTTTAAAGATTTTTTGGATTGCTAAATTTTTTTATAGGCACAAAAAAACTTCAAAAATTTCAATTGTCTATAAATATCTTAAAAAATCAAAATATTTTGAAAATGTAATCGTAAATAGATACGGCTAATATAAACATTTGATGAAAATTTCAAGTATTTATAATGATTCGTTTTTGAGGTACAGCAAATTAAAAAAATTGATTTTGTCAAAAACTGATTATACGTAAAAATTCATGTTTTTCCGTTACTTTTTTATGATTTTTCCTAACGCTTTTCAAAACTTCTTGATCTTTTACTTTTGACTCACCAAAGTACCAACTAGATGAAATTTCCCTTTCAAAGAGGGCTGAAGTAAAAAATCGAAGCATTATTTCTACTCAAAAACGTTATAAAGTTGTTATAAGTAAAAAGTAAAAAACATACACCATTGTAAAATCAATAAACTTACAAAATTATTTTAATTTGTAAATTAATACAAAAAATATATTAACTATATATGAATCAATATACATTATAATTACTTCATCATTGTTATTATGATCTTCGCGTTTTTTGGGTTTCAAGTTGGCAAAATTAGGTTTTTTCCGTAATACACATAGCCTGAGACGTCCTTTTTTACTCAAACGCCATTCTTTATTAATTTTAAAATTCAAAAAAAAAATACTGATGAGAAAAATTAAACTTGACTTGCTGAATAGTTGAAAACAACTAGTTCTATTTGATTTGTGCTAACATAAATTAATTTATTATGATCTATTTTATACTTTGCAATGATTGTAATTGTTACAATACATTATTATTTCATTTCCGTAGTTATTAGTTCTAATTGACTGATAATCGTTCAAAATGCGGGTAGTATTTAATATTTATGTTATGGCTAGATCAGTGGTTCTCAACCAGTGTGCCGCGGCACACTGCTGTGCCGCGGGATCGACTAGGTGTGCCGTGAAAAATGTCTGATATTTGAAAATACCGACTGATGAAACTATGACAGTTAAATGTCAATTCATTTTGCAGATACATATGTAGGTAAACTGTATGGTTTTAACCCAACTGGATATCTTAGCGTTTAGCCAAAATTGTTATTGTTGTCAAGTGCATGAGTGTGCCGCGAAAACTTGTGATGTATAATGGTGTGCCGTGAACAAAAAAAGGTTGAGGACCACTGGGCTAGATACTAAAATTCTTAGAAATGTTCTAACGCCCATACGCGCATGCACAGGTCAATGTACACGAAGAAAATTTACACCAGGCTAATAAAATGTCAAAAACACCAAAAATCTAGACAAAATTGGCAGACTTGGGATTGATGAATTTAAATTTTGAAAACAGATTTAAATAAGTCACTATGTTAGCTAGGGATTGATCATAGGAATTTTCTTTATTGTAATCAAATAATAAGATATTGACAATTTAAAAAAACAGAAATTTATGTATTTTAAGTATTTAAGTACGCCATTAATTTTTGTAATAATAAAAATTCCCTCGAACAAGTTTTAGTAAAGATGTTCAAGATTTTTAATTTGTTTTCAAAATTAAAATCCGTCAAACCCAAGTCCCACAGTTTTGTCTAGTTTATGGCCTGTTTTACGTGATTTTTTGCATCGTCGATAAGGAGTGGCGAATAGGAATATTTATGAGTGATAGAGTACAATGAATACTTGACCGTTATTTGATCAATTTTTTGTAAAATAAGTACAACGCTTATTACAAATAATTAACTAGGTATCTTTATTTAAGTACCTATAAAAATTCACTATTCAAAATTATTAATTACAATAATTTAACATTTCTATTTTTTTCATTTGCAAACCTTTTTTTTTAATCTTTGACTTCTTAAAAATATGGTTTCCAAATATTCCTATACCTCGGCTTATCTGTATATTATAAAATCAATGGTTATAGCTCAGTCGCTAGGTCACAACCTCGGTCATATATAGAACCGTGATCACAACTATTATTTATTATTATGAAACATCCTACTTATACAAATATATACATAATGTATAGGTATTTATAAAATTATTATATATACCTACATAAAAAATATTAAATAAATCTGTAAAAAAAAATCCATGGGGGAAAGGCGATCGTCACGTACCCCCCCCCCACCAAAGATCCGCCACTGGACCTGCTAGTTTAGATTGTACGTTACGACAACAAGTGGATATATCAAATTATGATGATATTTGCCATCCCTTAATTACGTTGCTAACAATAGTACAGATACCAGGAAACGTAATCTAGTAATACCCATAAGGCATGATATCGTCGGTATCGCACTATAAAATCTCGCCCGAGCCATGCATCTCATTTCCGGGGCTGGACATTTTCGTAAGCTCATTGACCTTGTTTTTAGACTTGTTTTCAATTAACAACGTAATTACCTACGTTTTTTTTTATTGGTATAGAAAATTACAATCTGTGAAGTGTTACACAATAAGCAATTATTATAATAAAAGTACAACAGTGACATGAAAACTTGAATAGGAAGTGGCCCACTGGCCACATCTACAACCAGGGCCGGATTAAAGGGTAAGCAAAATAAGCAATTGCTTACGGCCCAAAAAAAAATTCGGCCCATAATTTTTAAAATCAAATTTATAAATATTAAAAATAAAATTTAAGAATTTTTTTTCTCATGAGTAGTTATGAATTTATGATTTTATATCATAAATAATTTAATATTATGGTTATCAAATTTGTTGTTAACTTGTAACTGTGATTTATATCAATTATTTCGTTATTCCAACTAATGTTCCAAAAATATTTCATCATATTAATTTACCTTTATGATGTGATCAGTACTCAGAAGTTTATTAGTTTAATACTATCTTGACTCGGATTTTTCCTAAAAATGATATAAAATAAACAAAATTATAATAATGATGATATTTAGTACATATATATATATATAGTAATTAATAATTAAATAATGTAATAATAAAGAATATTAATATAAGAATTTAAAATTTTAAATGTAGATTCAAATGTAAATTATAATAATTTTAATTTTATTTGTGATACCTAATAAATAATTGAAAATAAAATTAATTTTTTTAAGTGTATGAAAATTATGTGTAGGCCATTTATATAAATGTGCTTATGGCCCTAAAAACCATAATCCGGCTCTGCCTACAATATTACTTACTATTTGTTATTTACAATTTTTTTTTTTTTATTTACACCCGTATTGCAATAACACAGGATCTAGGCCAGGACGTAGGTCACCAGGCCAGTCCCTGTTAAGGCGGCGGGTGATATTGTTAGGAATTGTTGTGATAAATTAGTGGATTAGGGTGATCTTTTAGTTTGTTGTGGAATTTTTTGTAATGGTTAGTTGCTAGTTCTTTGACAGTTGGTAGTTGAAGGTCTTTATGAAGATTTTGATTTATAAAGTACCAAGGGACATTTGTGATGATACTTAGAGCTATTATTTGAAAGATTGTAATGGTCTAATGTTAGATAGTTTGGCAGGTCCCCATATTTATATCCCATACGACCAAACTGGTCTGATTAAACTTTTGTATATGAACATTTTATTTGCTAGGCTGATTTTAAATTTGAGGATGGGACAAAGTAAATGTAGCTGGATATTTGCTTGTTTTCGTTTAGATTTTGTGTGGTGTGACCATGTCAATCTTTTATCTAAAGTTATGCCCAGGTACTTTGTCGAAGACTGGATTTGGATACATGTGCCATTTAGAATAAGAGAAGGAATTTCGTTACGTCTTAATGTGAAATTAACTTGTACCGATTTAGTCTCATTGATTTTTACCCTCCAATTGATGGCCCAGGTAGTTATGAGATTCAAGTGTGATTGTATATATTCAGAAGCTACATTTGCATCAGAGCTCGAAGCTAGGATTGCCAAATCGTCGGCGTAAGTTGCAAGAATAGTATTGTTGGTTGATGGAATGTCCGAAGTGTAGACGTTGTAAAGTAGGGGCGATAAATCACTTCCTTGAGGGACACCAGCTTCAATTAAGTGTGAGATGGAGATGCTGTTATTAATACGTACGGAGAATGATCTATTTTCTAAGTAGGATTTTAAGATAAGATAGTAAGGTGCAGGTGGAAAATGTTTGAGCTTAAAGAGTAGGCCATCATGCCACACTCGGTCGAACGCTTGGGAGATATCGAGGAAGACTCCTGGACAGAATTGTTTTTTCTCAAAAGTGGTAGATATGTGATCGGTTATTCTGTGTATTTGGTGGATGTTGTTATGTTTAGTACGGAAACCGAATTGAGTTACTGGCAGTATGTTATTTTTGTGGATAATGGTTGTAATACGTTTTAGTAGTAGTTTCTCGAATAATTTACCAAAAGTAAGTAACAGGCTAATTGGTCGATAGGATGTAACTAATTGCTTGGGTTTGTTTGGTTTGGAAATCATGACGATAATTGAGTGTTTCCATGTTGGAAGGAAATGTGATAGTCTCAGCATGGCATTGAAAATATGGGTTAACAGAAGTATTGATTTTTTTGTAAGATGTTTAGCTATTTTATTAGTGATTAAATCGTGATCTGGGGATTTTTTTTTGGGTATAACTTGTTAGTTGTTGAAAGTATTTCAGATGGAGCGATTGGTTTGGCTGGTAACGATATTGGTAGTGGTGCATACAAAAAATAATGAACTGTGTCTTCATGGTTACTGAATGTGGATTGAAAGTTTCAGATAGCTGGTTTCCATAAGATATTTGGTTTTTCAATGTCGGATGTCGCTAATTCGTTGTTTGGGCATACAA
>NW_020273227.1:22693-103555 GCF_003268045.1 Sipha flava
GATTAGTAATATCTTTAATTAAGGCGGTTGGAAGCAGCGTATTTATTTTACGTTTTAGACCTAAAAGCCTGACAAGATTACGCATACTTAAAATCATCATATTTTAATTCTGTAAAAAGATTTGAGTGGATCAACCTTTTTTCTAGGTTAATGAGGAAATCGATTTTTGATATTTGTTTAAAAATTGTCTTTAAATTTTATTTGAGTTTCTCAATTTTTTTTTAATTTTTAGATTTACTTTAGTGTCTTTTTTAAGAATGTTAAACAGTTATTCTAAAATTGACTTCCACAATAATCTAAAAAAAAGGTTGATCAACTCAAATATTTTTACAGAATTGAAATCCGATGATTTGGAATTTTTTTGTCAGGCTTGATTAATTTTCAGAGTTTCTTCGTCGGAACAAAATATTTTATTTCATCAAATGCAATGTTTTGTGCATGCGCGTGCGAACCATTAATTGTTTCCCCGAAACGTTAAATGCCGGCGCGCAACGCCAGCGGCCTGCGAACCGATAATATTATATAGATCCCTATATAATCTTATTGTGAATTCAAATAAATTGTATTACCTAAATTCATAATTTGGTATATTTACTGAAATGAGTTTTTACACACCTGTACGATTATGACGCAGTTAACTATGGATTGAGTCGACACTTAGTACTTACTACTACTACTACAACTACTACTACTACTACTACTACTCACTACTAGGAGCCACATCTAACGTTTAGTTTCAGAAGTTATTATTATAGTTATTATGATAAATTATATAAATATAATTACCACAGAACTTACGAATTTATTTTTTATGATTATTAAAGCACCTTTAAAGCACATTAAAGCATGATTGTTAAAGCACCTTTAACTTTTTATTTTATTTCTAATACATCTTGAATTAATTAATAATTAGATATTATGAATATTCGTTTTAAAACTTTTTTTTTATAAAATTTGGCAACCCATGATTCTCGCACTCGAATTGCAAATGCGTTATATTTATTAATAATTATGAATTGATAAATAATAATAATATTGAATAATATTACGTGTTTTACGGCGTATAAACGACGACGGTAATGACTAATGACAGTCCGTTTGTTGATAAGGTCGGAGCGTATTATTTCGGGGAAGTCACACACATACTAATAATCGTTTACTAACGAACACACTCACAAGGCAAAACATTACGCGTATAAGGTATTGTCTATACTCAACCTCTTAAAAAAGGTTCGCTCCAACCCCCTTAAGAGCAGGAACATTATTTTCGCTTTAGGGCGTAAAATACCTAACATTGGGTTTGTACTGCAAGCAGTGCCGGATTAAACATTTTTGGGCCCCTAGGCAATTAAAATGTTGGGCCCTACAAAATAATTTTTAACATTACTATCCAATAATTAAAATAAACAGTTTTAATAATAACCATTTATTATTTATAAACAAAATCGTGTTTATTGAAATTTTTTTATTTACAAGAAAAATCAATAAATTGTTATATTTTTTCTAATTTTTCAAAATAATTGTATTATTATTACTGCCTAAAACGCCTGTATATATTATATTTCATAATGACTTTTGTCCCGTAAATTCGTAAATAAAATACTTTTATTATTAAATAAAAAAAAAATATAGTTTTCCATTTTCACAGGGTTTCTTAAACGAGTGAGACCCTAAGGCAAGCGCTTACTCCACCTAATGGGTAATCCGGGACTGACTGCAAGAATAAATCAAAATTCATTTGACGCATTTTAATAACTATTATAAAAATATGCGAGCTATAATTCGGCAAAGTACAAAATATATAATAAAAATACTACTATTCGTAATTATGTAATCATACGATAAAATTGGGCACTTCTTCGACAAGAACACAATGTGCATCATAACTTCTACTTACTAATTTATTATTTAATTAATTAATTATTTAATAACGCATCATATGTACGTCATCATATTTTATCTTATCAATATTTTATATTATGAATACCTAGTGTTTATCAGTACTTTTCTAGGTGTAAAAAGCAAGTTGGTGTCAAAACTCACATTTAACCATGGCAAATGTGAGTTTTGATTCTAAGATATGTTTTCAATTGTAAATTTAACCTTGAAAGAGTGAAAGAGAGAAAAAAATCTTTGTACAGCGTTGAATGTTTTACACGAATAAGTCATAAAACACAAATCGATTTTTTTAGCAAAAGTGACTTGATTCTGAGCTTCTTAATTATTGGGGTTTAACTTTTAACAATTAAACCTGTGGTCACAGTGGCACCGATATTGGTGAAACTCACCCGATCATTTTAAATAAAGTAAATATAATATAAGTGGTCTCAGTGTCTTCGACCACATCGGCCGATTCTGTCGACATAATCAGTTTAAACTATATTATATTTTCATCATGGACTGCAAAATATTAATAAGTTTGGTCCATGAAAGAAGGAGCTTATGGGACCATAGTATTGAATCTTCATCCTCTTCCAATAGTTAATGAAACAATATATAGAATTCTCCATAGTCTTCCCTATTTGAAAAAATGTCATTCGTGTGACACTTTCCCTTTTTTAATAATAAATATTTAATAGTAAAACTTGTTTCCAAACACAAAAACGAGGGCACATCCATTTTATAAATTATAACCTGCATTTATTACATTGAAATTAACAAATGTCGGCCAATTTTATCGGCCGACCGACGTCAGTGCCACTGAGAGCACAGCCTGTTAGTAATAACTAGGCTTAGGGACTTATAGCTCTAAAAAATACACAAATATGCATGCAAATATGCTTCTAAAATCATTAAAATATGCATTATAATATGCATTTATATGCATTAAAAAAAAAAAAAAAAAATGATCACATAGTACACAAAATAAAACGTGTCAATCGGATGTAAATGTACATTTTAACTCCGAAACAAAATTTTGTAGTCAGCTACTCGTAAACTGTTTTACTTTCAGCATTACACAATTATACAAAATATACCTGTACGACATTTTATGTATGATTCGACGTTGCGAGATTAACAAAAACAACGATGGATAATAATCGACTGAACTAAATAAATAAACTATTATTTTATATCGACCATTATCTTTATCGACATTCGGTCGATATCCAGCAGATTATATGATCGATACGGGTTTATAGTATTATCATTGATTATATTTTATATTATATGATTATAAATATTTATAATTAATGGTATTATTTATTCTTACACAAAAATTATAACGAGATATGAGAGGTAATTTGCAAATAGCATATAACTCTGTCCATAGTAGCCCCTACTGAAAATATTTTCTGTATACGCCACTGAAGTGGCCACACATGTGTAAACGTTTAAGGGGTAAACTATTTATAGATGAAAATGTTATTTCCCCAATGACAATTCTAACGATCGACGACACATTTTATAGGGCCAATATTCGTACTCGGCGTAAATCATAGTTATTATCATAATTGTATATGTCGTAATATTAATATTATCCACATTTGAGGTCAACCATCCCAAATATCAAATTACATTGAGAACGAGTTGCGCGTCAATATCTAACTCATGAAAGACGAATGACGCGTCTCCCGGACTCGGTGATGTCTTCTATTGATACTAAAATATCGATATTAAATCAATTATATAATTTTTTTTATACGACAATCAATCAATGGTAAATATCGTATCAATTATTTACGTAGAAAAAATGATTTGCTCCAAGTGGAATTGAACGGGTAGTTTATTTCGTAGCGCCTATTGGCTCTTATTTATAATGGATGGATAATTATTTAAAAAAAAAAAAACATTATTTATATATTGAATATATATATGAATTATTATTTACATTTATTATTAGCGATATATATTGCATAGGGCTTAATACGAGTTTATTCAGAGCGTGATGCGTACTAGGTAATTCTGAACAATTTGCTTATTGTATTATATTATTTGTTTGGGACAAAATGTCTCTCATCTACAAACGTGGTTTAAAATAATTTTGTGTCAAAAATATTTAAATTATTGACCGAATAATAATTTATCTAAATGATTATTCTCAGATGGTCTATTTATTTATCTATATAAGATAAAAAGATATAATATTTTATAATTATTATTATATATTTTTTCTAGATAATGCACAACACTGGTTGCATACAAGAAGAGAGTTATTAATTAAAAAAATTAAAAATAAAGTAATATTAACGCTTATAATTAGAGCAGAAGACTTGTAGCATTTGCATATTTTTTTTGCACTGTCACAAAAATAGCAGAGTGTGAAAAAAATACGTTTCATGCTTCCACAAAATTAGTTTTGAAATTTTATTGTGCATATAAATGCATATTTTGTATATTTTTTTTTGTTTTTAGGGCATATTTCTTCCATTTTATACTTTTAGATGCATATTTTAAATAATTTATAATCTTATCAATATTTTTTCATCGACGTTTTTATTTAATTATTTATTTAAACAAAATAACGTTGAATTTAAAATGATTTTAAATTTTGATCATAATATTAATATGGTTTTTAACTTTTCCAGACTCATCATGGTTTTACTAAAAACACTTCTCAATAGTTGTCAATTAGATTGACTGTCGGGTTATTAATTTTATTTATAGTCAGATGTGATAATATTGTTCAACCCATAAAATATTGATACGGGTCACCACAGGGACGCCTGTCGCCGACATCGGACATATTCATATTTCAGTAATCGCCGTGTTTCTCAACGGTTGACAAAACATGTTCAAACACGTTATATTTACTATTTATTATAAAAAATGCCTATAGTGTGTATCCAGATAAGAAAACCCATAAAATAAACCCAATTGATTAATTGTAACTTGTAAGTTGTCAAATAAAGTTGTAAATAAAATGTATTCATTATAATAAGTACCTACAGAAAAATTAATTTTAAAATGCATATTTTGTATATTTAAATGCATATTTGGTGAATTTTTAGAGCTACAAGTCCTCTGCCCTACTTATAATGATAATTATCTTATCGTAATAACCAAAAAAGTTGGTTGCAAATAGTATGCAAGTTGTAAATCATATATTACAACATATTTTACGGTATATGTTTTACGATCTGCGATAAATTGCAAATTAAAATTATATCACAGATAATATTAGTTTGTTCATTTTGACAAAAAGTATACGCGAAAGCGTTCGTTTTGAAATAGTGTAATATTACACGCTGTTAGTTTTAAGTGTTACATTAGTGAACACTTTTTTCATACCGTCCCAAGAGAAAGTGTAGGTGTTAATCGTTATCATTATAGTTGATTCTTTAATTCTGTAGTTCTATTTTAAAATAAATGTCTATATACGATTTACAAATGCAATTTTTTTTTAAAGCTTTAGGATTTTTTAATAATATATCATGTAAAATATTGAATGGGAAAATATGTCAAACAATAGATTGTTTAATCGTGTTAGGTCTCGTTCTACAAAAATGCAATGGTAAATATAAATTATAAATAAAATAAAAATATACAATTATTAATAATACATACATACAAAGTTTAAGTAATTAATGATTAATTCTACTATCAATAGAATAAAATTATTATCAGTTATTAAAATTGATAAAAATTATCGGCTCATTAATCTGTGTTCAAAACGAACGTTTTTGGTATAGATCAGTCTTAGATCTTCTAAGACCGTGGTATAGATCATGATTTAAGATAATATTTATTATCATGGTACAGATCCAAAAACGTTTGTTTTGAACACAGATATCTGATCACACTCCATACACTCTGTCCAGACACTACACTGGTTAGTGTAAATTTTTTTGTTAAAACTAACAAATTTAATATCACATTCAATTTATTTTTTATGATGTTGTCATAGATGTATACAATAATATTGTATAAATATGTGGACGTAATAATCTGACATTTATGATGATATCAAGAACGCAATGAAAATATGAAACGCATCGGTACAAAACGGTGATAATTATTATCTATTATAGTCGCGACTGCATGATAATTGCTATTTTACCACGAGCATGGTAAGTGTTGGACTATAGCATACCGACCCGGTGGTTTGGTGCTGCCAACTTAAGCATTACCCGGTCCACAACTGCACCACGCGTCTTTACCGTGGAAACCTACTGCTAACTGCTGTACTACGATTACGTAAACGTGTCTAATGAACGAGAAGACTTTCGGTGTAAAATCGTACGACTTCATTGAAGTCGTATAGGGCTGCGACGAACTTACGTGTGGCGTATCGGTTTTCGTTACATAAGGAAAAAATTAAATTAACGAAAAGGACAGAAAAACGATGAAAAAAATGTTAATGATGACGGTGTTAGATTTCGGTTTGATGGGGGGAAAAAAAAGTTGTTCTCAGACGGATCCAGTGTGTCGTTGGCAACATTGGTCCGATTTTGGAAGGGATAAGGGGAGAATAAATGCGCCGATCGGTTGTTTTCTCGTTTGTCACCGCGAATGTTTTCGTATTATAAATCTTCCGTGTCTACCGATCAAAACTAAAAGAAGCGCGAAGTTGAGTTCTTACGCACGCCGACCGCAACGTTTTAAGTTCGCTTGACGATCATCCGTCCACTTTGGCCGCCGACAGCTGTACCGTTTATTTACTTCGTTCAGTGCACACGGTTTCCGACATGTCGGCGTGAATTAATAATCATTATCAGGCGGTATTAAAAATAAGAATAAATAATAATTCTTTCAAAACACGTTTTATTCGATCGGTTTTTTGTTGTTGGTTTGTACATCAATGTACATCTACGTACAATAAAACAAAGTAAATAATAAGTCTATTAAAAAATTTTTTATAAAATTATTTTATCTATAAAATATACAGAACGACCTAAAAGTAAGTCGGGGTGGTTTAATGACACTAATTTACGTACAGTATTTTGCCCCTATGCAATTTTTCAATAGTTATTTTATCCCTAAGTTATTATCAAATGCCTAACCTTTGTGTCTATCGCTTGTACATTGTACATGATGTTCTTGTTCGTTTCCTCCCTGCTGTGAAACTAATACAGCCGTTAGATGTTTGATTTTGTTTGCTTTTTATCATTGTTATTATTTTGCATGTTGCCAATTCAAATATTTTCTTTATTATTTGGTGCATAATATGCTACAGTTCCTAATACTAACTATTACATACAACTAATTCATGTGTAATCTTGGCTATAAATTGCACTAGTTCAAAATTATATAATTGCATTGATATTGGTGAATTAATTATACATATAATTTTATTAATTGGGTTCAACTAATTTTATTTTTAATACTTACTTTCATTAATGAAACTTGCTATTTAATATATTTAATAGATATTGTATTTAAAACCATTATCCTAGATTTTTTTAATAATATTTAAATATTCATTTCATATTAATACATAGTTTACAGGTATTATTTTTTATCGTTTAAATCATTATCAAACAGTCAAAATATGGATACTTAAACGTATTAATGTTTTTTAATTTAATTAGGTATTAGTTATTAACTTATTGTTATAATTTTTTGGTGTTTCTTAAAAATATTTTGTTTAGTCTTAATTTTAATTACTTATTAATTAAGTATTAGTTATCCACTATTGAAACTATTTTGTATTAATATAACTTTAATAATCCTACTTTAAAGAAAATTTTCTTTTTATCCATCAAAATTCTTAATTCTGAAAATTATTATATCCAATATTAATATTCACCACAAAATATAATGTTTAGTCTAATCTTTCAAAGAAATAATAAGAGATACATTTTAATTTTTTATACATATCTTGTTTTTAAACATTTAATTTAGAAAAAAAAAATTCCAAGCCATTATTAAATTCTCAAATAAAACAGCTATTTTAAATTTTATTTGATTAATTTGTTATGTATTAAACTACTGTAATGTTCTTACGATATGTTTTTAATACTTCTAAAGCTTTGTAGAATAAAACAAAAATTCTAGAACTTATTTTATCAGCATAACAGATTTCAGATTTAATGCAATTTAAAAAATATTAATTAATTCATTAAAGATTACATATTTGAATTATATTAAAAAATCTATTTATATATGTCTTTTTTTTTGTTTCATGGCTCTATGTTTTGTGCTTTGTATTTTTATGAATTATGTTTATGAACTGATTTAATTTATCTACTTTCATATTTTTGGAAGTGTATGGTTATTTAAATGAACATTTGATGAAAATCTCAATATAAATTAAAATTAAATTGAAATTTTATTACTTAATATTTTTATATATTTTTTTTTCTTTATATTGGTTTAGATATTACACTACTGTTAATTATTCTTTTCAATTAGTTGTTCCTTTTGATATTTTCTTGAGCTTAATATTATACCATCCTCCTGCAGATTGAATAAAAATAAAAGTTTGTCTCTATTATCCCGACTGGTCGTTCAGCTAATGTTACTGAAATAAACGCATGAATCCGCAATCTGGTACATGGCCACAAAAATCGATGAGAACCCGATTAAACGGTACAAACCTTCCAGTCCGACACCTCACTTGAGATAGTAAGTTGTAAATAACCTAAATTTATTGTTAAAATTTTACTAAGTCGTTAGGTACAGTAGGTATACTTTTGGTTTTGGGCTTGTATGCTTAATAAAAATATGTACTGGATTGGTATAACATGCCTGTATCTAGTATTTTTTGATTGTATTTTATACCAAAAATAATATATCATTTGTTTCTTGTTGCATTTTTTTTTCACCAATAATTATTCTAAACATTTAAATGTTTTAATAATACTTTTTTATCGATATAGGTATATTTAAAAAAATATATCTGATTAATTTTTTTAATTTTATTTATAACCATCTATTTTAATATTTAATAGGATTCTGTTTTTGAATACATTTTTAATTAATTTCATTTACCTTTTGTGTTTTTCTGCAGCCAAGAGAACGGAAATAGTTTAATAATGGATTCAGATATGGAAGTTTCAATTGAAAACAATTTTACAAGTGAAAAAATTGTCATTTTGGATGCAGGTGCTCAGTATGGCAAGGTTATTGACCGTAAAATTAGAGAATTAAATGTTGAAAGTGATATGTTGCCATTAAATACTTCAGCAATAACAATAAAAGAAAAAGGATACAAGTGAGTTTAGTTTGTAACATTTAATGTATTATTAAAAATTGTTTAATAAAACCTTATTTTAGGGCTATTATAATTTCTGGAGGTCCTAATTCAGTTAATGCTGTAGATGCACCAATTTATGACTCTGACATATTTAGAATAGGATTACCAATTTTAGGTAAGACATGGAGTTTTATTTTGATATATTTTTTTTAAATTAATGTTTTTGTTTTATTTTAGGAATTTGTTATGGCATGCAAATGATGAATAAAGAATTTGGTGGTCAAGTTGCTGCTACTGTTGGTCGTGAGGACGGTATTTATAATATTGATATAGACTCCCAATGTTTACTATTTAAGTGAGTTCATTATAACAACTAAATGTTTAATAGTGTTATTCTATTTATTTTTATTCATCTTTAAAATTTAGATCATTAAGTAAGACACAAAGTGTTCTTCTTACACATGGAGATCACATTGTCAAAGTTGCTGATACTTTTAAAACAATAGCTTCATCTAATAATATGATTGCTGCTATTGGTAATGACACTAAAAAAATGTATGGTCTTCAGTTTCATCCTGAGGTTAGTACTTATGGAAATATATTAAAAAAGTCTTATTTTCACAATAAAACTGAAAGAATTGTTTTTATGTTAGGTGAATTTAACTGAAAATGGTACTCAAATGCTTAAATCATTTCTTTATGATGTTGCTGGTTTAGCAGGAACTTATACAGTTAAAAGTCGTGAACTAGAATGTATTAAATATATTAGAAATCACGTTGGTCAAAGTAAAGTTTTAGTATTGTTAAGTGGTGGGGTTGATTCTACTGTTTGTGCAGCACTTTTACATCGGGCATTAGATCGAGAACAACTGATTGCTGTACATATTGATAATGGTTTCATGCGTTTGGGTGAAAGTGAACAAGTAATGCAATCGTTAAATGCTCTTGGGTTAGATGTTAAAGGTATGTTAAAAAAAAATAATTTAAATTATGAGATTGATATTTGATTTTAAATTTGTTCTATTAGCTGTAAATGCCACATTTGATTTTAAATATGGTACAACTATTTTGCCTGATTTACATGTGTCTAATCGAACTAGAATTTCTTCTCCTTTGTGTCAAACTAGTATTCCAGAAGAAAAAAGAAAAATAATTGGAGATGTTTTTGTCAAGGTAGTCCCTTTATATATATGTAATTATTTAAATTAATATTGATTTATTGATAGACTGCTGATAAGTTCCTGAAATTATTAAATTTATCATCTGAAGAAGTGTTCTTGGCTCAAGGAACTTTAAGACCAGATTTAATTGAATCTGCTTCAAGATTAGCTAGTAGTAATGCAGATACTATAAAAACCCATCATAATGATAGCAAGCTTATACGTGAATTACGAGATAAAGGACGTGTCATTGAACCTTTAAAAGAATTTCATAAAGATGAAGTATGAAATTACGCTAAATTTTATTTAGTTTAGATTAATACATTTATATTAATGTATTTTATAGGTTAGAAGGTTAGGAATGGATTTGGGACTGAGTGAAAGTATTGTGTACAGACATCCATTTCCTGGTCCAGGTTTAGCAATTCGAATATTATGTGGAGATGAACCTTTTATTGATAAAGACTTTTCTGAAACTCAAGTTGTAGTTAAAATTGTTGTTGAATACAATGATATGGTTTTAAAGGTAAGTTAATTTTATACATTATCCATTTAATAATATCCTTATAATCATTTATGTTATTTTAGAGCCATGCACTTTTAAATAGAATAGAAAATGCAACATCTGAAAAGGAACGAAAGTTGTTACGAGAAATATCATCTAAACAGAAAATGTCTGCTACACTATTACCAATAAAGAGTGTTGGAGTTCAAGTATATATTACTTATATATTGTACATATATTTATGTATTATAATACAGTTTGTATAGAAAGTAACTTTTTTTTTAGGGTGATAAACGATCTTATAGTTATGTAGTAGGAATTTCTTGTACCGAACCTGAACCTATATGGGAAGACTTATTTTATATGGCCAGAATAATACCTAGAGTTTGCCATAATGTTAATAGGGTATGTTATATTGCTGGTCCACCAGTTGTATACCAAGTTTTAGATATAACGCAAACATATCTAAATGTTCAAGTGATAGATTTGCTAAAACAAGCCGATTATGTTATTAATAAGGTAAGAAATTATGTTCTAAAACATTTTTTGTTATTAAAAGTCTTTATGGTTGGTTTTAGGTTTTAACAGAATGTCCTGTTAGTATGCGCAAAGTAAGTCAGATGCCAGTAATTCTCATACCTGTTCATTTTGATCGAGATGTAGCATATCGTTATCCATCTTGTCAACGGTCAGTTGTTATTAGGCCATTTATTACAGAAGATTTTATGACTGGTATCCCTGCATTGCCTGGAAAGCATATACCTGCTGCTGTTAGTAGATAAAATTTTAGTTGTTATTTAATATTGTATGATTCATCATGTAATACTATTTTTAGCTTGTACAAAAAATGATGGCTGCTGCTCAAGAAATACCTGGTATATCTAGAGTATTATATGATCTTACACCAAAACCTCCTGGTACTACAGAATGGGAATAGAATATATTACAATTCTGTTTTAATATTTTGAAAATATACTTAAGGAATGAAGTTTTGCTATCCTATTGAGTAAATAAGAATATTAAAAACAATTGCTCATTGGTGATCATCAGCAGTTAAAACCAAAAGAACCCTGTTATTTTTACTAATTTTTTTTCTAAAATAGTTTTCAATTGATTATTGTTTTTTAACTATATTTATATATAACTCCTTTGAGCTATGTTTATTTTTTGACAAGGCAGTGAGTCTTGATTGTTGTTTATGTACTGAGTGATTATCAACATAAAATAAATCCTTTAAATATTATTTTTATTGCCAACGATAACTTTATCGTACTGTTCATTAATATGAAAATAGCAAGAGCCTTTTGTACAAAATTAAATTCTCAGTTCTAATAATATTTTACTGTTGTACCAACATCTGATTAGTTAATGTATGTTGTGCTAATTACATTAAAAAATATATAATATAATTATTGTATTTATATATATATATTTTTATTTACTATTACCAATACAATGAAGGATTTTAATCAGTTCTATCTTTTTTTTTTTTGTTAATGTTTTAAAATTGTAATTATAATTAAAAAATTCTTTTAAAAAATATTTGCTTTAATTTTTTACCATTCTGTTTCTTTAAATATTTTGTTTTGCTTTATAATTAAGTCAATTATATTACACGTATGTACTTAGCAAGATATGAAAACTCGAAAGTGAGTCTTACTAAAATTTACATTTAATATAATGTAGATTAACATGTTATGTCATATGTTATTATGCTATATATAAATTTATAGTTTCTGTTTCATTTATAATTTAAAGAACCTATTATGTTATTGTTGTAACAAAAATATTTATAAAAGTAAATACCTAAGACATTTAATTTCATAAAAAAATATTAGTGGGAGATTAATATAAATAAATGTTCACTCTAAAAATATTAAAAGTTTAATTATTGAAATTTCTTGCATAGATTCAAAAATAAATTCCATGTAAATTTATACATTTTATAGACTTTTTATAAATTTGAAATTTCATGCTTAGTTTTGCATTTATTTTAATTATTTTCTTGTTAAAATAATTTATCTAAATAAACATTAGAAAACTTTCTAAAGTAATGTTGATTTTGATAGCAATTTATTAAAATGTGCTTTCTACTTTCATTTTTGCATTATACAAATTTAACATAATTTCTTGAACATTTTTCAAAATATCAAAGTAACTTTGTTTCCAAGCCAAATGATTCTTAGTTTTTATTAATCTGGAAAATATAAATTATAAATTATTTATTAAATAAATGATAGTTTATTTTATAATTTACTGGTAAAGTTTTCTTATGATTTCATAAGCATCTTCTGTTTTGGTATCTTTTACTAAATTGCACAAGTACTTTGAAACCATTATATTATCACACATCTTAGGTTCATTTTCAGTAATCACCCATTCTTCAATAAATTCTTTCATTTTATCAACATGAACATGTTGATATAACTTAGAACTTTCTTCAGTCATTGTCAACTCCATTGATTCACTTTCATTTTCTAATGTTACAGAGTTATAAAATTCATTATTTTTCAATTCATTTTCAATTTCTTTTCGCAGATCTGCAGGTAAAGCTTCTAGAAATGATGGATCTACTTGTGACATTTTAATATTAACAATTGATGGATGTGGGATATTTGATGAAGATTGTAAAGTAGTTGATTGTTGGGTATAACATGAATTTCCTTCTTTGGGTTTAAAATAATTTAAAACAGTTTTTGATTTATTACTATTTTCAACAGATATTATTTCTGCATTTACCGAAGAAGAATTCTTGATTTTAGATTCTCTTACTTTTGTTAATATAATTTTATTATCATTAGTATTTTTATTAAAAGATACTTGATTATTTTTTAGTTCGTATTTTGATTTCATATTTAATATAAAATTTTCAATATATCCAGCATTTCCTTTAACAGAACGATTTTCTAATTTATTTATTTGTATTCCTATACCACGTAATTCAGTTGGATCAATATCTAATTGAGTTATTATTTTATTGACAACTCTAAACAAAAATTAGTTAATAAGACAATAATTGTTATCTGTGTTATATGAAATTCTTACTGGAAAATTATTTTGGAACTTGATGTTGACTTAGTTAAAGAACTAGATTTGGTAATATGATCACAAAATCCATGACCTAAAAATTTTGCTGATTCTTTTGGTGCTTCTGAATTTCGAATCTTTATAAAAAATTATATTTGTAAATATATTAAAAATGAATTTTTAATTTGTCATTTTATAAATACCATTAATTTTAATGTAATGGTCTTGCCAATCATTTCAACATCATTTAATCGTTTTTCAACTTCGTCACATAATTGCTTAATAAAATTTTCTGATTCTTCTTTGTTCTCAAACCTAATGCCATAATTTACCTCTGCAGAAATTGACTTTGGTCTATAGTCAAAGTTTAGCTTTCGGTCATCCTCTCCACGACAATGTCTAAAATAAAAATGTTCATAAAAATTTTTTTTTTAAATCAAGTACATTGAGACTACTAAAAAAATATTATATTAGTTATACCATTGATTTTAAAATCAATGGTTATACCCAAAATTAATTAGTTATTATGAAAAAAAAAAAAAAAATTAGGTTTACTATATTCTTCAATTTATTTTTTATTTATTATTTGATTATTACTAAATCATTATATATATATATATATACATATATAAGTATAGAAATTTATTTTGGATTTTCAACTTATAAAAATCAGAGTAAACTTAGATACAATTTGATATCAGGCATAATTATTTTTTTAATAATCTAAACCCAATCATAATGTACAAATTTCAAGGTAATGTTTTTCTATATAATTTTTAGGTATGCTTTTGTTTTAAGTATTTTTAAGTTAATTTTCAATTTTTAGAAACTTACTTGAACAATGAAAGTCCGGTTTTGTTTCCAAATTCACTTTGTAGTGTTTGCAGAGAAAGCGTACTTAACTCCCCGCAAGTGCTAACACCAAGTGTTGACAGTTTATGCCCCAAGGTTTTTCCAATACCTTAATTTAAGTTACATATTTGTTCAGGTAAATGTAGAATAATTAATTGATAGCAAATATATTTTATTTTAAATTACCGGGAACATCAGAAACATTGATTTGTTTTATAAAGTCCATAGTAATACCAGGTTCCAAATAAAACTGACCATCCGGTTTAGCTTTTTTAGTAGCTAACCTGGCAAGCAAACAATTAGAACCAATACCAGTAGAACATGGGCATTGTGTTCTTTCCTTTACAACAATAATAATAGGATTTATATTTTTCTGTCATAAAAAATAAATATTCCATACCTTTATTTCTTTCCGTAGAAAAGTTGCTAATTCAAGTGGTGATGCTTTAGTAGTTTCCAGTATCTGCGTACAATCTAAGTATAATTCATCACAACTAACTGCTTCTACGTCTAATGTATAGCTACACAATTTAAAACAATATTAATTAATATTAAACACCTATTTAATTAGTGTAGTAAAAATACAATTTTAATATTGCATTTTTATAACAAATTCTTTAGTTCAAATCAAAAGTAAGTTATAAAGAAGTAAATATTTTAATAATAATTGGTTTTATCATTCTAAAAAATGTATAAAATAGATTCATAAACAGTAATGTAATAGTTGATACATTTGGAAAATAAAAATATTTTAAGAAAATTATTAAATATTCTAATAAAAACCACCTATGAACAATTTATATTATAAGCTTTTCAAACTTTTCAATTTAAAAAACTTATCAACTACTTTTTTTAAAATTTAAAATTTATATTTTCAAATCCATTTTAATTAATAATTTATATTACATAAATATTTTTTAAGCTTACAGCAATAGAAATTAGATTTTTAGAATATACTTTTGATTAGAGTCCAGATTTATATTCAAATTCATATTTTTACATATTTGAACAAAAATATACAACGATTGCATACTTCTAGATATTTATTATATATATATATATATATTCTTTAAAATAGTTCAAATTTATTCAAATTGAATTTAATTCATGATAGTTATTTGATAAATAGGCCATGCAATTTAGTAGTGGTAATAAAAAACTTTTTTTTTTGTTTATAGAAATACAAAATATGAAATATGAAAATTGGATTTTAAAGTACTTCAGAGCTCAGTTTTATCACACTCTTAGTATTATATGGAAATTATAAGATAACTAGAGAAATCAAATGTTATACTAAGATATATCATAAATTAATTATACAGATATATTAAAAATAATTAAATGATAGAAAGCTGAAGAATACATTATACTAGTTCTAAACTTATGAGTGAGCTGTCAAAAAATAGTGAATATTTTAAATTATTAAATAATTAAATAATTAATTAAATATTATTATAATAGTGATATAAATAAACACAACAAAAATAATGAATTGTTTGTTACAGTTTTTTTTTGTATATAAACTGGCCCTACATACGATATATAATTTCAATATAAGTGTTATAAATAAATGTAGCTGGTTAGTTTTAATTTTATAAGTTATTACTTACTCATTTAATATGTGTGTATATAAGATATTAGCAACGTTTTTATACTGCTCAAAGTTATATGGTATTAATTTCAAACCAGGACACATCTTTAATGCTTGGCCTACCAACATACCATTTTTAATACCAACTCTTCTAGCTTCATAACTACAACAAGCAATCTCAGCCATTGAATCTGTTTCATTAATTCCATCTCTTTTTGTTGATTTAGGTTGAACTTCTCGTACCATTTCTTTTTTTTCATTGTCATCATCATCACCTTTCCAGCGTTTAACATACAAACCAAATTCGGCTTCTCGATCTACACCTTTTCTTTTTAAATGTGAGTTACCTTTGGCATGTGTAACAGCTACAGGAAATCCTCGAAGTTCAGGTCTTTCAACTAAACTAACAGATACAAAAAAACAATCCATATCTATATGCATAACTATTTTTTCAGAATCAAGTTCCAAATCTTGAGATAACAAGTTTTTAGCTTTATTTTGTTGAATCCATTGCTTTAATCGTTGTCGTCCTGGATAATCAGTTTTAGTACACTTTCGGGTATTATTGACCAAATGTTTAAATGTTGTTGCCATAGTAGATATTAAGTGCAATCTAGAATTGTTGTAGAATTCTGATAAAAATGTAGGTTCTGATGCATTTTTTGCACGGACTGGAAAATCTATTTTTGGCTGATCAGGTTGATCAATAAAAAGTAAATAATCTCTGAAATTTAATAGTCTTCCTTCTTTTATACTATCAGATATCCATTCAGGTTTTACAACTTTGTATTGTTTTAATAGCTTTAATTTAGCAGTAGGTAAATTACTTGATATCACATGAGTAGTAATATTGGGTCTATGATAATGATGATAAACGCCTCCATTCTCCATCATAATAACTTTTAGATCATCAGCAGAAGGCACTAAAATGCAAATATATTTAAATAAGAGTATAATATAATTTTTTGTCAAATATTCATTATGGGAGAAAAATATTAATATTTATTACCAATGAATTCATAAAAATAATACATATGGCTATTGGTAGAGCAAAGATAATCAATTTTTGTAATTTGTTAAATTCATATAAGTTCAAGAATACCATTTGTTTTTAGTTTAAAATTGGTCATTAAAAATTAAAAATTGAATTATTATCATTTTTTGAGTTGTAACGAGGATAATAATCCATTAATCTTATCTTTAAATATTCATAAGTAATTAATTGCAAGTTGGATATTTAAATTGTGTATAATATTTTATGAAAATCTGCTCAAGCATAGAATATATAAATTTAGTGTTCACATTAAAGAAAACCATTAAAGAGAGACATTAAAAGAAAAATAATTTTATAAATTTTTAACAAGACAAAAATTATGTTTCTGAAGTATTAGTAAATTTACATAAGTACAACCACAAGTAAACTGTTTATATTTTCCATTTTTGGTACTTTAAAAGTTCTTTTAAAAATTAACTATGTATCAATCATAACATTGATTAATTCTTTGGTATTAATAAAAACATTAACTATTTGAAAAATTGATTAATTAGTTAATCAGAAAATAATATTATACTACAATAGTTGTTAATTTATTATAAGCATTCAGTTATTGCATTGTAATATTTGTTTTAAATTAATTTCTTCTGTGTCTCTACTTGTGGGTTATTAGATTCAATGTGAGATATTGCATTGGTAAATGTTTATGTTTATTTATTATTATACATACAAGTATATCCATTGACAAAGATTGAAATGCCTTTAAAAATTTGACTTTTAACACGATTTTCACTATCAGCCGCTTTGTCCATAAATTGCTGTTCAAGTTTTGATTTTTTGGCTTCCATGTAACCACCCTGAAAATAGTAATTTTTCAAATTACAGTTCTGAGCCGAGTACGTTGTTTTTTTGTGTTACGAACCCATTCTTCAAATCCATTTTCATTTCGATTTCGTTTCATAATTTAATGGCGCCACCCGAAGTTATGAGACGACGATTATACCAATAATAAATATTACTAAATACAAATCTTTGGAAAACAGACAAAGTATTATACGATGAAGTTTATAAATTATTTAATTTAGAGACTGAGGCTTCATGTTTGTTTGAAATCCGTACTATATTAGTTCCGTACCCATGTGCCGCAAGCTTAGATAATATGAGTTATATTATCTATAAACTTTACATGAGCCGTGCGCTCGATTATCATTTTATCACAGAATAGATGAAATTTCATCTATTTTTTGATTTTATTATCATCTGATTTGTTATCAATATTTTAACTTTTCAAGTCGGAGCATGTCGTAGTTTAAAAATAATGAACTGAATTAATTTATTTTTGTTTGAACATTTATAACTGTCGTCAAACAATGTTTGCTAAGTACCATTCGTTAAAAATTGGCGTATGTAAACAATGGGAAATTGCTTCAGGTAAATGTAATTTATTTTTCAACTTGCTAAATTTGAATAATGATTACCTATGAGTAAAAAGTAACTGTTGGACTGTATTAAATAACCGAATTATGGTGTTATTGAATTAATGCACGTTGTTTGCGTAATCCTTTGCGTTTAGAACATGATATAACCATAAGTTTTTTAGCACTCCTAACCATTAAGTACTCTGTTGTCTGAATTAAATTATGTTTATTATCTTTATGTTCTATTTTGAATTCGAAATTGGTCTTTTTAAATTTATATGGCTAATATCAAGTTCTCAGTGTAAACCATTGTTACATTTATTACTTCCAAATTTTTTTATTTTAATTAAAAAATAATGTATAAATAAATACTTATTTTTAAATTTATTATAAATATTTTTCATCACAGATATTATGCATATATTTATTTATTTAATTTATTTATTTCAGCAAAATCAATTATAAATAAATAAATAATTATGTGATAGAAAATTAATTAATATTTGATTTTTTTATTTCCCACGATTTCCTATTAAATTATTTGAAAAGTATTAATTTGTGTACATAACTTATAAGGTGTTGTATGAATGAACTACAGAATAATGTATTGGAAAATTTTCTATATATGTATTTAAAAATATTAGATTTCACTATTTTTACATATTTTAAACCAACTATTTGTTATTGTTGCTGTTCCAGTTTACAAATCACTATATTATGCATGTTGAACTGCTACATATTTTAAAAAGGTACAATAGTGCTAATTATTTTGTAGGTATAATTTTTATGTTGTTGGTACAATAAGCTCTTGTACATTCTTTACCCTAATTAAGCTAATGTGTTTTGTGATATGTAAATATTTTTTATTATTTTTTAATATTAAATTTTAACCCCTGAAAATAACATTTATTAATGTATAGAATAAAATATTTTATTAATATACCTAAATATGATCACGAAGCACTTTCTTGTTAAAACTTGTATGATTTAAAATGATTAGATTAATGATTTATTCAGCGTCCAGAATGGTTTTAAATTTTTTTAGTGATTTGAGTATTTAGTGATGTGCTGGTAGATTCATTTTTCATGAATTATTGATCTTAGTGTTAATACATACAGTATTAACTTAGGTGCAGGTATATTTTGATTATCATGTCACTATGCACCTGACTTAAGTTAATTTACATTATTATGTGATTGCTTTTATTTTCCCTCATTACAATTTATGAATTTGTTTTATCCTATCTATAATTGGTCTCATATCATAATCAATATTGTAAAAGGGGTAGTCCCGTTAAATTATACATAAATAAATAAATATCTTTTACATTTTAAATCATGGCATGCTTAGATTTTTATGTTATTGAAATTGAGTATAATTTATTTTGAGTTGTTCTGCATAGGTACATAGTATTAAAACAATTTCAATTCAATTACAGAAAGAGAAAATTTTAAATTTGAGAAATATTGACTTATTATTTATTTTTAGTGAAATGAAGATACGTCCTAAATTGCTTAGTTTTCCATAACCTTTCAAATTGAATCTGTATAGCTATAATGCATTAACATATAGCAATTAGTAATAACATTAATAACATAATTGTAACATTATATATTTTTTTCCACTAATAAAATTAGTTAATAATAAAAGTGAATGATCTGATGAATAATTGTTTAATATTCTGTGATTTCAGATAAAAAGAATAACAATTTCGGAAAAAAAGTAGTATCTTTTATCTTGTATTACAGTAAAACTTCATTACTATAGGTTTGAGTGAATATATGTGTATATATTTCACGTGTAAAAAAAATGTCAACCGAAAAAATGTATACACAGGGTGAAGAATTTTGTAAATCGTTTACACTGAAAACTGGATGGGAACTACCAAATCATAATGATATGTTTACAAAACCTCAATGGAAATTAGAGGATTATCAAAATTTAAAAACTGTCTTAAATAGTACCAAACAAAAACTGAATTTTTTTGATTTAGATCAATGGCATTCACATACGACTAAAATGAATCCAGCAGGCCTAGTCATAAAGCATATTAGACATCACATACGTCCTGATTTTTTGACTCAGGCGTGGTGTAAATTTTATGAAATCGCCTATGGTTCGAATTTGATTCCACACAATATAAACGATAGAAATATCGTTTCTACCGTGCATCTGTGCGAAGCTCCTGGAGCTTTTGTGTCTTCGTTGAACCATTACATGGCAATAAATCATGAATGTTTGCGGTTAGAATGGTTAGCGATGACGTTGAATCCCTATCATGAGTCCAACGGACATCCCGACATTGTCAGTGACGACCGATTAATACTGAATACGTTGGAAAATTGGGAGTTCGGGCCGGACTACACGGGCGATATATTCCAATCGGGATATTCTGAACATTTGTTCTGCACGGTGCTGAAGAAATTCGATAGAAACGCATGTTTGGTGACTGCGGACGGAAGCATAGACTGCTCGGACGATCCTGGTGAACAGGAGAACGTGGTGATGCGCCTACACAACTACGAGACTATGGTAGCGCTCAATGTCTTGCGGGAGGGCGGTTCACTGGTGCTGAAAATGTTTACTGTGTTCGAGTGCAACACAATATGTAGAATGTATTTGCTATGTTGCTTGTTTAAATCGGTTGTTGTTAAGAAACCGATAACTAGCAAGCCTGGTAACTCAGAAGTTTATGTGGTGTGCACGGGATATTTGGGCAGAACGTTAGCTTTACCGTTCATACGGATGTTCTTCTCGAATGTTCAGCAGAAAAACGCTATGTTCATTCTGTCCCAAATCCCATGCGAATTCCAAGTAGGTTTGCTCGAATGTTCTACATATTTTTCAAATTTGCAAATTCAAGCCATCGAAAGCAATATCGACGCCTTGTTGTTCAAGGAAGAACGTTATTGCGAAATGGAATCTTTGCAGTGGTACGTGTGTAGAGAGTTTATTATCCGGTATGGATTACGGCCAATCCGGTATAATCAAGAGCTAATGACGAGGTGTTTTAAGTCCAAAGTCCGGATCAATGGTATAAGACGTGGTATATCGTATGCTGAAAAAATACGTCTCCGTCACTTGGACTTGGAACAGGAAGCAGATGCGTTGTATCGAGATATTGTGAAATGTGATGAATGGAAAATGCCGTGTTTCCGTGGGGGCAATAGTAAACAATATATAATCTGGGGCAATAGTAAACAACTGAGCGTGCGTGCTTCGGACATATATTTTCGCCTAGGAAAACCGGTAACTGTCGTTAAGGGATCTAAATTTTGCAGCGAGTCACTGTTACATTATAGATTACGTGTTCTATCAAAATTTCCTCAAGTCGAGAACACGATCGATATGGATTCTCGGAGTTTTTATTACAGGTTTAAGCTCGAGCGTCCTGACCTGACCGTTTGCGATTTGACTGAAATATGTGCCCAATATCGAATGGACAACGTCGATCAACAATATTATTGTTTGAAAGCAATGCTTTTGGCGTTGCAGCAGGTTAAAAAAGACTTCCTGCTAATCGGTTTTCCATTGTACACTCAAATGTCCGTCGCTTGTTTCTTTGCGGTGGCTAGTATGTTTGAAACATATGGTCTGCTGAAACCTGACCATCAGTATGGTCACGCCTTTGTGTTTCTAAAGTATAAAAAGCACGAAGGTTGGTTCAATGCGTTAAGCAAAGCAAATGATTTCTTGTTACCTGCAGCTAATAAAGATTTAGCCTTAGTTTCGTGGGTACCAATTAGGGTACTATTAGAACAAAAAATTTATGCAGATATAGTGACCATCAATAACTTGTGTATTATACATGAGATTGAACCTATTTTATCTTCATTTTTAAATTCTGTTTCCTAGTACTATATGTTTATTTGTAATGAAGCTATATTTATAACATCAAAAATGTTATTTATTTATATGTTCTGAAAATTATTTTGTACAAAAATATAAATATTTCTGTAATTTATTATTGTTATATTAATGTTAATTTTTTTTGTCTAATATTTAAAATTTTTGTGTTCCAATGCTAATGCATTCAGAATATGTTATAAATTCTACCATAACTTATGAGTAGGACAGTAGATTTATTGAAGTTTAATTATTTATTTATTTATTTTGTATGTAGCCCGGGTTTTTATTATTAAATAACCCAAAACTCTTTATAAAATATATGTCTTACAGTTAAAATTATTTTACATATAAGTTAAACTATGTAAATAGTTAGAATATATATCTAAGATTCAGGAAAATATTAGTTGAATATGAAAGGAATAGCAAATTTAGAGTTTTTAAACTTATCAACTTTTTTAAACTTTTTTAATGAACTATTAAGACTGTTTTATAAATATATACTAGGTATCAAAATTATTATTAATTCATTTTGGTTATAAAAATTATTTTTTACTAGATTTAAATTTGTAGTTCTATAAAATAAAGAAATGTTAAATTTTTCTGTAACACCAATTCATATTAAAGTACGCAAAATAAATGTTGGTTTGAATCTATTCAATATATGAAATATATTTTTATACTGGTTTTATTTTTGGTTCATTCATGCAGCTGCAGTTTCTGTTGTTTCTGAGCCCTATTTATAGTGGTTTAATTTATAATGGGTATTTTGCTTTATTTCAAATATTTTTTTATGAATCAATCATAGTTTAACAAAAATATTATTATATTATTGTTATGTCTAATAAATAGAGGGAGCTAAACATTATGCAATAGATAATGATGATAATTAATAGATTGATAATTTTTTTGATTTCTATGAAAAATGTAATTTTGTATAATAAAAGACTACAAAAATAAAATAAAATACCGAAAAGACTGAATACACTACAACCTAAATCACTTAAAAAAATTGGCATATTTTGAAATTGTTTGATGTTAATATATAGTTGTATGTATACTGTGCGAAAGGATAATACCATAAAAGATTTTATAATATATTTTATAAAACATTAAATAATGCTTTTCTTAGTATATTTTTATAGTTAAAATAAAAATTATATTTAACTGTGTTTAAGATGTGAAATTTAACTTATTTACAAGTTAAATTTTAATATTTTGTTAAAATAAAATATAAGGAGTACCATCATTCTTATAAACTTTAGGGCTATATAGGCTATAGATATTTTGCTTTATTTAGTCTTTCTCTGAAAATTATCATGATAGTATAAATATTGAATTGTAAAGTGTAATGATTAAGTTTAGGTTATATAGTTTTATAAATTATAAGATAATAATTTGCCACGTACTTGGAGAAATGCAAATTAAAATTTTTGACATGCAAAATTGAGTTCTATTGTAATATTAACAAGACATTTTTTATTTTTTTTTGTTAGTTTGTTAATCATAAAATCTATTAAGCTTTAATATAATATTGAATTGTATATTTGTTTATACAATGTGCATTGTATTTTTAGGTTACATGAAAAATATTAATTTAAGGATATTTTATTTATAATTGTTATTATTATTATTATTATTATTATTAATATTATTATACTAGATATACTAATATAATGTTGCTTAATTACCTCTATGTTAAATTTAAATTTAATTTATCTTAATATGTAGAACAAAATTACTGTTGTTTGTCTTGTAGGTTATTAGAAAATAAATTCTCATAGGTTAAATAATTAAATTTCTTTTATGTATGTCTTTAAAATTTTTTTTTTTAAAAAAAATTGAAGCAATGTTTGCTGTTTAATTTGTAAACAATAATACAAATTTATTGATTTATTAAACATATTAAATTTGATAATAATATTATATGTTTGACATAAAGAGAAAAACATTTAATTAATCTAGAGTGAGAAAAATGCTTAAATATGCATTACAAAATTTGATACATGTGAATTTGGTTTAAAATGACATTTCAAATCTTTCTAGTCCCTTGTAGAAACATAGATAGATGTATATTATTTATGTGATCTCGGGATCTACGCCTCAGTATTTTTATTAAGTCATAGTAATTTATAAATTATAAATTTAACTTTTTCAATATAGGTATGTTTTAGTTATGTATTAATATTTACGATACGAAATTTATTATGTAGAAATTTGAAATTCAAATTGTTAAGGAAATTGTATACCTAACTAAAAAAACTCGTAGATCTGTTGTTTGATATAAAATTAGGACGTTAGATCTTATGGTGAATACTAAATTTTGGTTTTATCATTTCATTCACCAACCTTAAATAATAAATATTTATTTTTCCATACATTGTAGTTACAAATTGCGTTCTATACAGATTACCAAATTATTCTGCCATCGAATGTATGCAAGAAATGTGTTACGATGTGAAATACGTAGACTGATATGAATATAAAATGCTAAGCGACGAGGTAAACTTGAAAATTGTCAGAGGTGAACATTTTATTAAATTTTTTAATTTTTTATCTACACATGCTCAGCCACTCATTAGGTAATTTATTATTTATTTATTTTAATCCAGTTTTAATAAATGTATTGATATTTCTTATCAATATAACTATGTTATTAACACCTAGAAACAAATAAGGACCCACAATCCACTCATCAACCTTCTCTTGAAAAACTCTTCGAATATTTTTGAAATTTCTGTTACAGCTTAAAAATTAATTTATACTTGTCAGAAAAATAGTTTTAACATGTTTTATGTGTTTTATTTATTTTATTTTACTGTATATTTTCATTTAGTAATTATTGAAATTATACTTAAAATCAAGCGAAACTTTTTTTAATTTCCTTATGATCAACATCAGATCGGTATTTGTATACTGAATAACCTCTACCTCCTAAAGTATTTTTTGTATACTTCGTTGATGGCTTCCAAAATAATGGAATTATGGGTTTAGAAATGTATGTAACTAACCACCTTAAATATTATTTCAGGTAGCGCTTATTCTGCCAAATGCCTTTGGATATATTTAATGTATGTAGGTATGTAATCATATTTTAAGTGTATATTTCATTTACAAATGGTATATATTAATATATAATTAATTTTGCTATTATGATATATTCAAATATTCAAAGATTACGTATTATACATTGCATAATATTTAATTTTTATGAGATTATTGACTCCTTATACCCTCCATTACTTATTAATTGTAATATCTGGATTATGTTATATTCAATTGAGGTGTACGAACTACCTGCAAGCTACAGAATTTTGTTTTATGATAATAGCAGTGACGCTAATTGGAATGTATTTAGAAAAAATGATTTATATATATTTTTTAAGTAAAATATAGATTATAGGCCAAGTTTTCAATACTGAATATATCCTTAATTTTATTATGTCAAATCTCTATGTTCTTAGTCAATTTTACTGTATTATTGCACCGAAAATATTTAATTTGTGTTAGTATAAGTATTTGTAAAGTTTACAAAGTTAACAATTGATTCGAAACAAAAATATATAATCTTATATATATATATATATATATATATATATAAAAATGGAGTAAAAAATGTATAACATTTCATCAATTGAGAACAGCTGGGCCGATTTGGTTCAATTTTTTTTAAATTGTTCATAATTGCCAGGGGAAGGTTTCTACGAAAAAAAATGTTTGAAAAGTGCTATTTTTCAATAAATCATAGTTTAATTTAATAATTTTTGACCCGGTAGATAACTGCGCAATTGAAAATGAATTATTAAATAAAACTATTAAAAAACTATTAATTTTATTTTTGGTATTAAATTACGGGTATTGCATAAATATTAAACAACAAGATCCCGCAACAGGTGCCAAAACAAATAAGAATGTTAGTTCGAAGAATTATTATGTAATCGATTGATGATTAGACGCGATCAGGACTAAGTTATTCTACGATGTCATGAGCTTTGTCAACAATTTATGGTAAAAATGTATGTAAAGATAGAGAGCGAACGATTTCGATACTTGCGATTCAATCAAAAAAAGCTGCGTGCGGAAGATTCTCAAAACAATTGTTAGATATTGGAGATAGGAAAGTTACTACAGATGAAATGGGATGTATAAAATTACCGACCGATTTCTGCACAATCATTTATTCGCAAGATGCTCTCATTGACCAGATATTTCCCAATGTACACAGTCAATACACAAATCATGAGTGGCAGGCAGAAAGAGCAATTTTAGTAGCAAAAAATGTATAATGTGGACGTCAACGAATTGAATTTCAAGATACTACAATTGTTACCAGGAGACTTGGTGTCATATAAATCTATTGATACAGTTTACGATGCTACTGAAGCTGTAAATTATCCAACAGAGTTTTTAAACTCATTGGATTTACCAGCATAGGCATGCGCAGACTTTATTCGCAGGTTATGCAATAAGAAATATAAGGCCCCTCACAAATAAATTTTCTAATCTTCCCTTAATGTATTTGCATTTTTTTTTAACGCATATAAGATTCAAGTCACAATCTAAGTTTTTGCATATATACTACTTAGCTTCTTTACTTCCCTTAGAATCTAAAATCACACATAGTTTTACAGTAGAATATTAAACAATGCACTGTAGAAATAAGTAGTTTGAAATTTGATTTATATTTATTAAAAAAAAATTTATTATTTATTTAAGATCAAGTATGTACTATATTGAATGCTTTTGAATAATTTTAACATATTTGTAATGTTGTTATTTTATGGAGAGTACTTAAAATCTAAAGTTCAAGTCTTCTTTTTATCGGCACACATGCTTTGAATTCATCTATTACATCTTCAATATTCATTTCTGATGCCATCTTTTGCTCGATAAATATTAACATCAGTGAATCAAGACGTTCTTGTAACATAGTGTTTCTAAATTTAGACTTTACAATAGACAATTTGGAAATGTCCCTCTCACACGAGCAGCTTGTCACAGATATTGTTGCAAATTGTGTTAAAGCTTTATTGAAGTTTGAAAATATTGTTTTCCGGTCGTTTTCTGATAACCAATTCAGCCATACTACAATTATTTTAGTTGATGACCCTCTAATAGAAGTTCTATCAGACATATTTGTAATGAGCTTAATTTCAGACTCAAATGTAGTATTCAAATTAAATTTTTCCTTCAACATTGAAATATCATTACTATCAAGCTTTAATTGATTTAAATTTCCTGTGGCGGTAATTAAATTAAAGTTTCTTAACGTAATAATAAATATGGGCCCCTCACATGAAGCCGCAGACTATGCAGCGGCATACCCTGCATACCCCGTGTGCACGCCTATGTTTACCAGGCATGCCACTGCATAATTTACAATTGAAAGCTTGATTTCCAGTTATTTTGATTCGTAATTTGACCCACCACGGTTGTACAACGGCACGCGATAAGTCGTTAAAAAATTAATGAAATATGTTATCGAAGCCATCATTTTAAATAGCAAATTCTGAGGTGAAAATATATTATTACTGAGAATCCCTATTATACCCATAGATGTGCCAATACAATTTAAATGCCTTCAATTTCCAATTAGATTGTCATTTGCAATGACTATCAATAAGTCTCAAGGCCAAACAATGTCTGTCTGTGGCTTAGATTTGAGCACATCATATTTTTCACACGGACAATTATACGTGACGTGCTCTCGAACCATCCAGTTTGTGTTGGTAAAAGATGGGATAGCAAAAAATATTGTACACTCTGTTGCATTAAGGGATACATATTGTTTTTTACTAATATTGTCATAATTAGTGATGTATATAATTTTAATGGATTAATTTGAATAAATTATTAAAAAAATAAATGTTTGATGTTTTTCATTTTTATATTTCGTCACCGTTTACAGTACTCCATACCTCTTCCTTACATCCTTATCCTTATCCACATCCTTACATGCCTATATTAAATTGGTTATTTTTTTATAGCAAAATATTCTTTAGAAATAATTGAAATAATTTATATGATAAAACAACGTTAGTTGGGTTAATTAGTTTAACTATAAATAATTACTAATGAAGATTATTATTCTTGACATGGTAGACTGTACCAGACAGAGTATTAATAATCAATGGTGATTTTGTGACTTATTTTTGAGGAGTGATATGAAGTATCAATAAATGATGTTGGATAAATTTTACCATAAAAGTAGGAGTAAAATATAAATACAATATCGAATTGAACAAATTTCATTACAAGAATAAATATATAATAATAGTCAATAACATACAAGATAATAAGTTCTGGCAATGGATTCTATTACTTTTTTTATATCCCTTCAATACAATCTTGGTAAAATAGTTGTAGATGTATTATTATAGAGGAATATTTACAAAGTAAATGAATTTAGTGTACACTTCAAAACACTACATTTTCGAGACATTAAACTCTCTCTTTCTCTCGAGAAAATAATTGTTCAATACTTACAGTTATAAAGGAAGTCAGTAAGTTATGTATTAATGTTGCTAATGTACAACGTGGAGGTTAGGATGGTCGATCATATAATGTTGCATAGAGCGTGAGACGCACGTGGTGTATATCAATATGTAAAAAAAATTGCGTTTCAAATATTGTTTGCGAGGACTAGGATGCAGTATAGTCACGGAGAAGGGAGACAGCAGAATAGATACATACTCAAATGTTAGATAGTTATATAAATAATCTAAGCGGAATAATACAGAGAGTTGATTAAATACGAGTATATTTGTTATTCAAATCCGAATAAAGTGAAAAAAAAAAAAATGTTCAAAAATTACATGGATGAACAGGAGCTCAGATCCGGTTCGTTTGTGTTGGCCCATTGTGTTATACATTGTGCAAAGGCATATTGGAAATTTTTATTTTGGCACAAATTATGTAATGTATTAACAATCTGGAATATACATAGTCATTGTTTGCAAGATACCATCGATCAGCCATCGTTTTTTTTTCTTTTGACACTCAACTTATGCGGACCCTTTGTGTGTACAGCAAAACAAAACAAGTACCTACTTATATTGAAAATAAAAAACAAATTTGCTTGTGTATAATTTATGTAGCAACATTTTTTTTTTCATTTAACCGATCGAGGACAACCTTCGAACTTGACATTTATATGGGTACGTAATTCAACGTTAGATTTTCATCTCTGTGCACGCAGTATACATTTTACGTTTTACGTTTCTTCCATATGCTCGTATATATAAGTAACGTTAATTTCATCAATTGCACATTCCCCATTTTTTTCCATTACATTTTTTTTCATTGAACGAGTAGGTAACGCGGTATTTTTTTTTTTTTTAGGAGGGGGAGGGGTCATTGAAACTAACAGCAATGGGATTGATGGAATTTTGGTTCGTTTCGTCTCGTTTGATTCAGTACGTACCTAATTTAGAGCACTATTGTACTCATTTACACCTGCAATGCGATAATAATATACTGTTGAAAGTTTTTTGGATAATCATTTGTTATTTTATTGTCGAATGCTATGAAAACCTATATATCATTTTATTTATTTTATCTAACATAGTAACTATTTCGTGATAGGTACACGCACATTATAAGTTCTGCACTAAGTCTCTTCAACAGTTTTTGAAAATGTATTGTTGATAAAATACTATATATGTGCGAAAACCAGTCTTTCTTTCACATTATTATGGCGTTGAATTTTACTTTCATGGTATCGTTTTAAAAATACACTACAATACATAAATATCATTCAATTTGAAATCTTAAAATATTTACTATTTACCCAATATAGTAAATTTAGGTAGTTTCTAGTCTTATAAAGTCTTGTTTAACAACATCATATTTATTTTACAATTTATTTCCATCAGACTGTCAAAAATTACACATAATGTGAAATAACTATTGACATTTATTTTTATTTAATTTATTTACATTATATGATAAATATTATAAGTGGTAAACAAATTCTATTAGTTTATTGAGTATCTAATGATTCGTATATGTCCTTTAATAATCATATGTTATACACAACTTAACGCTCAATTTTATTATGAAAATTATTATTATCAAAAATATTAACGACATTTAGAAATAGAAATATTTATCATTTTTATTTAGGGTTATTGTATTAATTTTGATTAAAATATAATCAAACAGTTAAAATAAATATTCACAAATAATTAAATAACATAGGTAAGTTAAAAAAATACAATTATCGAAATTAGAAATCAATAAATTCAATATAAGTAGAGCTTGAAAATATTTTTATAGTGTAGTATGTATATAGAGTATAGTATATTTGAATATCTGAAAAACGTATACGAAATTACAGGAAAATACAACAAGCTACAGGCTAATAATAGTATCCCGACTCGACGTTGGAAAAATAAAATATCCTATTATTAGGTACCTACGACTTTTCATTTCCTACAGATAAAAATGATACAGAACTTGATTTTGGTTTGATAATATTATAATTTGTTATAATCACGATTAAAAATAAGATCTTTAATATTTTATCTTTAATCGTGGTTATAATCATACACCGTAAAATGTACATCTAGCTTAAAAGTATTGTTAGTATTGTTCGAATCATCCCTGTGTCCGAACTTATTCGTATATATCAGTCACAATGAGCGAGAATGTATCATTCATCTTGAGTGAAAAAGGCAAACAACTGTTAGTTTTAAATAATTTTAAATTTTACCTTTTACTGCCCCGTGTAGGAATTAACATACGTACCTGGTTTTTACTGTATAGGAACTTATATATGTACCTTTTTCTATCGTGTAGGAACTAACGTGTGTATTTTTTGTATTTGCTACTTTCGTGTAGGAACTTATATTCGCCCTAAAAAAAAAAAAAAAAAAATCCTGAAAGTACATTTATTGACATTGCATAAATTAATATACTGTTCTTTATATAATAATTGAAGGTAGAAAATTTTTCCAACCATAATCAAATGACATAGGGGTGATGTAACTGAATTACTAATTTTTTAAAGTGATTATTTAGTGTTTTTCCAAAAAAAAAAAAAAATGTAGAAAGTTAACGAATTAAATTATTAGGAAGAAATAATTAATATTGAAACATTACATCATAGTCACGAATCGATACCTATGAAAATATTTCAATTTTCTACATGATGAGCGAGGAAAAATACTACTAATTTCCAAATGTAACATTACGTTGCCTTTTTTTTGTATGTATTAATGTGTAGAATTTTTTGTGCAAAATTTAATATACAATATACATATTATATTATATTCGCTCAGGAATTCTATCATTTTTAGCCGTCGTTGTCGTTTCATGTTAATTAGATCATTCGAATTCCACTTAAATCGAGTACTGGAACGAGCATCAACTATTTTTTAATTATAAATTTGCATTTTCGTGTATTCAAAAATATTGTGAGATACTTATATTCATTAATTTCATGTTTCGAAATACAATATTTTTCTGTAAATGTCAATAAATGAAAATTCAGCGTAGGAATCTTTCTTTTTTCTTTGAAAGTATGCAAGTTCACATTTGCATAAAAAATATTTTAAAATACTGTAATAGATATCATATGTGGAAATTTTAAATGTGGTATCATCATTTGAACTATGCAGACGAGTTATGTGTTAGAACTTTATTAGTCTTTGGGACTGGTAAGAAAAAACTACTGAAAAGCGGTCAATTCTCGGAGGGTAATAAATTACTTAAGCTTGACCTTTCAACTTATTTCAACTCCAAGTTACTCAGGCTAGGATCTAGAACTCGAATTAGGGAGGGGAGGTCATTTTTTCGAAAGTACAACAAGATAATACACAATTACAAAACAATAAAAGTAAATTATCAATTCAAATTAGAATGTTATGAATATATGAAATTGTTAATTTTTAAAATTAAATAACAAAGTTTAATCTTCTTTGTTTTATTTTTCCAAATTTAGAAATAATATTATCAACATTTATGTGTATATTCTTGTGAATATTGAAGAAAACGTTCCTTTCCCATGTTTAAACGAAGCCATAATCCTTAAAACGCCTGAGAGTAGAGAATGATCGCATGTATAGTATTTTTTAACAAGTTATAAGAACCTAAATTAGCGATTAGCGGTGCCATAGCAAGTATATGGTATAATATTATATAAACATACAGGTAACGGATTGAAAGTAACCGAATTGGTTCCCGTTTGAAAAAGGTATTTTATTAGGTATAGCCGAATTGGTTCCCGTTTGTGTACAGGTTAGGTGACAAGATAGAGTATAGAAATATAATAGATTTAATATTGATTACTAGATACTAGCAAATTACTAGCAAACAGGAAATAAATAACAAATACTTGGCAAATTGTACGACTGAGTACATTAATGAGAAGATTACGAGAATTTAATATATAAAGAAAGTTAGCTTCAAATTTGCAAATCAGTGGTTTTAAAATGTATTTATTATATTTTATTATTTGTATTTCGTACACCTAAGTGATGACTAGTTGACTTCCAAATCAAGGATTTAAAATTTTACATTTTTATCATTTTTTTTTTAACATACATTAACGCATATTAACCAAGCCTACTTTAAAGTTGACAATCTTAAGCCTGTAAAATTGAAAAGGAAAATATGCGTAGTTAAACGGAAACCAATTCGATACCAGCCAACGAATTGACAGTAATCTTATCTAAGATAAGTTACCTTTCCGTCGAAGGTAGGACATTCAAAAATTTCCGCAGATTTACTATAATATTTATATTTCTTTGCCAACAATATTATAGTCTATCAATAAGTTTATAATCACTATTAATATTCTTAGAAGTTGGATGGAAATTATGATTTTATGAACAAGTGGTGATGTAGTTTAAATGTATATAAATATATGTTGTATAATATTTTTATTGCAAGAAAAAATCTAATTGAAAAAAATTAAAAACGCATTTTATGCATATTTTGATTTTTAAATAAACACAAAGGATCTAATCTTGATGTTTTTCTGGGGGGGGTTGTGACCTCCATGACCCTCCCCCTGGATCCGCGCCTGAAGTTACTGTAGGTGTTAAAAGATCACACATATTAGCATTAATGATTTTTAATGTTTTATTATTCATTATTCTTGTTTTTGTGTTAGGCTTGGACGAATTTATGAAAAAACTAATTAACATCGAATTATTTTCAACATTTCAACAATCTTGCGTACCATAATTGTTAATAGTGCAGTGGTTAGTTGTGTTTATCTTTATGTATGTCTTTTTAACGTTTCCATGGTATAGGAAATATTAAAAAAATGGTGAGTTGATAAGTTTGAGATGAGGTCTCGTTTAGTTGGGTGGATAGTGATGGGTGGAAATAACAATCTTCTTCTCCTTCGCCTTTCACCTAAATATTTGGTTTCGGCCACCGTTGTCCAAAACCTCCACTCGTCATGACATTCTACATCCCCTATGCATACACCTTTGGCTCTCATATCATTCTCAATCGTTCCCAACCATTTCTTTTTTGGTCTTCCTTTTGATCTTTTCCTTTCAACGTTAATTTTCATAACTCTTACTGCATTGTTTCCTCTCGTCTTATGTTAACATGCCCAAACCATCTCAGTCTATTTTCTCTCATTTTGTCCACTATAGACGCTTCACCAATACTATCTCTCACATATTCGTTCCTTATTCCATCTTTTCTTGTTACTTCACTCATCCATCTAATCATTTTCATTTCCTCATGACTCATATTCTGTTATATTCTCCCATCAAGAGCCTAACACTCTGAACCTAATAGCATAGTTGGTTTCACTAAACTCCTGTAAAATATACCTTTCAGTTTCATTGGAATTCTATTATTGCATAAAATGCCCAACGCTTCTCTCAATTTCGTTAAACGCACTTAATCCTATGTTTTACAACCATGCCAAAACTCCCGTCCTTCAGTACAAATTATCCTAAATATTTAAAGTTCTTGACTTCACCTATAACATTACCACTTATTATCAATGGTCTCCTTATACCCTCAAATTCTTGATATTTTCCTCCAAAGTTATACTCTATATACTCTATTTTATTTCTACTAATTCTCAATATAAATATATATAATATATAATAATTCTTTCCTTCAAGGGTTAATCTCCACTTATCCGATCTATTATTAAAAGTACCTAACCGGGCGATCAGGTGATGACATTCCATAATGACTAAGTGGCAAATTTGAAATTAAAATACATAAATCTTCGATCAACACTAATGCTTCACTATACATCTCTGGTGTGAAATCTAAATTTGGACATTGATTTGTTCGTCTAATTCGATGCAGTATGTCTTCAGTCATATAATTCTTATATTTTTCCCACAGAGTCGATGATTGTGTTGGAAAACATGTTGTCAAAATTATTGCAAATAGTTGACGAATATTATTCGGTGTAGATGTCAATGCTGCATCAGCAAGTATCAAGTCTCAATGATTATCTGCGTCCAGTAGTTGCAACTCACAACAAGCATCTTGATATGTATTGAACACTCGATCGTTCACTGTTCGCAAATATTCGAAAGATGTTGGTCCGGGAATATTCACCAGCAATAAACGCAAAAAGAAGCATTCACGTTGTTTAGAATGTACAGTGTAAAGTCGTCCCAATGTCTTAACTTTAAATATGCCTGGGATCGATGGATGTGATTTTCCTTGCTTACGGGACTCCCACTTTTCCCCTATTTTATTCCATGTAAAATAGCGTGGAACATCGGTATATAATAATGTTTTTGTAAATTGGTCGAATACATCAGATTTTTGACATAATGTAAAGAATTCAGTTAGTGTCGTTTTCGGTGTCTCAAATGCTCTTTGGAAAATATTTTCTTCGGTAAAATATACTCGTTGACTGTTTTCAAAATGTACTGCAAGATGCTGGACAGAAGGTTCTCTTTCATGTATGGGAAAACTGAAAATACGCCAGATAGCTTCGCTGCTGCTTATATATCTACCCATTTAATATCTTGCTATTTCGTCATTTTTGTTTATATCTTGTATTTCAAATACGGCCAAATCACTACCTTTGTTAACATATTTACAAATGTACTTAATGGATTTGACGGAACTGCAAAACTCGACATTAATATGAGCCTTATACGCTTTTGACAGCAATGGCGAGTACGGAACTACCCACCGATTATCAATTTCAACTTCATTTATAGAATTCGGCTTTCGCATTGTAAATGTGTGACCACCATGCTCAGGGTCTCTGCGGCGATACAATGGATAACCATTGATATCCGTAATAGTATCATTGGTAAAGGGTTTCGGGAAACGTTTTTTTCAAAATTGAAATAAAAACTATCCTATCTTTTAAGTTGGACCAAATTACACACGGTGTAAAAAATTTCATCAAAATCGGTCCAGTAGTTTCGGAGATTATCGCGAACATACATCGTGACACGAAATTTTTATATATACAGATATATATATATATATAATAATATTTTATATTTTACTCGTATAGTAAGTAGTTATATAAATGTTATTCGTGTATACACTGTATTAAGGAAAAATGTAATATTTGTTTTCCGTAAATAAAATTAGGTCCTTTTAGACTATAATGAAACAAGTCCGATTGCCGACTGGTGTTTTCGTTGGGGGGGGGGGGGGAGACATTCCCCCAAAACCCCCTTTTGGAACGGCCCTGCCCCTGATGCACACCAACTCCTACGTTAAAATCTTTTGTTATTTCACACAAACTCTTTACACAAGTTTTTGAACCTTCACATATATCTTGAATCAAATATATATTCATATTTTTCGGACTTCATTTCTCATTAATGCTAAATTTAAAATTCTCTCGGAACTCTGTCATACGTCTTTTATAAATCTCTGTGGGTGGAAACTACAATATTTTCAGTTAACATATTAGAAACATATTTTTAAATTGGCGAGTAAATTATTTATACAAGGATGAGCATTGTCATTGAGCGAGAAGAAATGAACATTAACTTTAATAAAAATTTGGAAAATTCTTGCACGTCACTATTTCGTTTAAGCCCATAGACGTAGCCAAGGGGGCCGCAGGATATGCAACTGCATACCCTGAATGCCTACGGAAATAAAAATTTATATTCTAATTTTTTGAAAACTGCTATTTTGCTTTATAAATTCACTTTTGTACATAGCTTGTTTCTTGCATACCTTGAACACGAAGTTTGGCTACGCCTATGTTTAAGTCACATTTTGTTGTATACATCCAATTGGTCATTGTTTCTTAAACGTAGAAAGTGTTTAACATAAAAAATAAACTTATATCATTGCTTTTAGCAATAGAATATATTTTTATTTGTAGGCGAACACTTAAAAAAAAAGTAAATGTATTGCTCTGATCATATAAACTTTAAATAAAATACATATATAATATACAACTATTGGTATTGGATACTTGATATTTTTACACCGTTATTTTAATCTAGTGAATCATGAAACGAGTATAAAGAATTAAAGAATTCCATCAAAAAGAGATAATGTTTATATTTTTATGTTTATCATTGTCTACATTAAATAGAATTCCGAATAAATATGAATAAAATAAATCATAGTAATATTCTCTTAGATAATTGTTACCGCGAACAAATTTGAACAGAAATAGTTGGTAATAACAATCATTTTGATATCAAGATAAATAAAATCATTATTACATTACAAAATTTCTGTTATATTATAATGGTTGTGATATCGTTATATTATGATCTTCAACATAATAATTAGATAATTTGATTTCTATAAAACTGTACGAAATATAAATTTATTCCTGTTGAAGAAATATGTAATGACTATATTTGTATATGTTCGGGTGCGGTCCTAACAAGGGGAAGGCTATGGGGGCTAAAATTAGGTAGAACCATATCGGACGTTGGTACTTAAAATATTTTAAAAATTGGACATAAGAAAGACTTTGTACAAATCGACATGCGCAACAAACTATGGCAGTAACTTACTTTACTAGCCCCCCTTTTTTAATTTCTAGATTCGTTACTGTGTATGTTCATAATAAAACCTCGTTAATACGATATTTACATTTTTACACACATTACTGCATAATACGCTCATTGGTTTTGGCCTACAGCAAATGTGTTGAACAACTAAAATTAGGTTGCAGCATAATTTATTTTTATTGCTTGGGATACTTTATTTATAATTAATACACATTTCTCGTCGGTTTCAAAACCGTGTACGAACGAGAGGTGTAACTTCACTTCTAGATTCCGAGCATAGCAAGAAATGTATTGATTTTATATAATAATGTTTTTTTTCTACACTTTTTCCGGTTGTAAATCAACACAAAAAGTTTTGTATTGTTGTTCATTGAAGCGATATGGTTTTTTTTTTTTTTTTAGATACGTCTAAGAGTTACGTCTCGTCTCGTAGTTCCGATTTTCTCAAAGAATTTATTATAATCACGAAACAAATCACGAAATATTATTAAGTTTTATCCATAGGTATTTACAAAGCCGTATTTAAGGGAGGGAAGGTTCAGGAAGGTAATAGCCCTTCTGAATATTTAAACGGGTGAAAAAAATATACAGTGATTTTAAATAAAAAACAAATCAATTTTTCCGCATTTTCAATGGAAAATTATTTTTGAATGATAAATAAATAAAATTATATGAAAAATGATTTATGTTACGAGTATTTAGTAGCGTATAAAATGTGTATCTAGAGTATTTTATTTTACATGGTATTTTATTGAGGTATAAGTACTAATTTAATTTTGATTTGTATGGGGATGGGATATTCAGACTGAAGGGTACCACAAATCAGTCTTATAAAAGACAATTTTTATAACTTTATTTAATTGATTGAAACTCAGTTAATAATTAGTTTATTATTATATATTAATTACAAATATTGTGTAATAGTATACTGAAATGGAGAAAATTAATTGCTAGCGACTTTTTAATGAATATTTGAAGAAACTTTTTTTCAGTTTTGCACTTTAGGAAAAGTGAGTGGCAAAATAGTGTTGCCTCAGGGGGTCAACATTTGAAATACAGCCCTGAGTACTTAACATTTATAATTATTTTGATAAAATAAATCGTTCTGAATTTTTGCAGATTGATATATTAGACTAAACGTGTGGCTAATCTTAAGTTAAGAACCATTTCAAAAATCTCACATCTGTTATAGATCGTAAGATATTTTTTTTGCATAAATATTTTACACTTCAAAAACTAACAATTACCTAATTTAACTCATTTAGTATTTTGTAATTTATTTATACTAAATTACTCTGATATTACACTAGAGCGCAACGTTGACTTTACGAGGACATTTTCTATACTAAGCGTATGATTGACTTATATATTACATATAATTATTAAGTATTATATTGGGTTAATTTGATAGAAATACAATAGATAAACTGAAACAGGTGTTAGTGAGTTGAACAAAAATTAATCATTTCAATAACTTTATAAAATAATATTTTATTATTAGTTATTGAAGGAGTTAGTGTATGATTTAAAATTTGTTACATCTTGCACTACCAGCGAAAAAGATCTGTACAATAGACTTCCATACCAATTATGATACATATATTTATATATATATATATGCTCATGACAGTTTACAATGAGAAATAATGCCAGAAAAAATATTATTGATTCTTTGTCTACATGAAACTGATAGTTATATTATGATAGTGTTAATGTGCTTCAAATTTAAAAAGTCCCTGATAAAAAAATAATGATAACTAACACTTGAATACATAATTTATCAGTAGATAAATCAAATAAAATTTGATTAATTAACTTAAAAAATATATCAGTTACTAAATATCTTGCTATACAGTTTCCGCGTGATGGAAAAACTAACGATTTGTTAAATTGTGAGTGGTTCACTATTATTTAATTAAGTATATTTAAATTACACCAATATATAACCTAATAAGATTCAATTTTGGACCATGTGAATTTCTCTGGTCAGATCGAATATGAAAAACATGTATATACAACATGTAGTATGAAAATCTCTCCAATGTTTAATTATGTGTATATTTATTATTATAACAAAAAAACACTTAATATTATTCAGATATCTAGACCATACTGTGTTCTGAAATTTGAGTAGATATTTTATTATTTTGCTTTATTTGTTTTTTAAAAAGTTTAAAAAATAGTACTTTATACTATTTATATACTATAACGGTTAAAAAATTCTTCATTCAAGTTTGTAAAATGTATATATTGAATTTTAGACATAAATAGTTTAATTTTAATTTTTTTCAGACAAGAATTTAATGGCTTAGTGGAAGTTTATTTTCGCATAATATAACATTTTATGTTACAATATTTTCGCATTTTTGATACAATACTAGTTGGTCTCATTATGAAACTTTACGGTATTATATTTTATCATCATAATCATTGTTTTCACTGATTTGATTAAATTCTGATGATATTTGTGTTCAATAGCTATTTGATCAACTATTATACACAACTGTTACTCTTATGATTATCATATTGACTATGAATATTGGCTTGTGTCAGTGAAAATGTTTTTAATTAGTAATTAATCTTTTAGCTGTTAATAGTGTCTATTGTGGAATAGAAACCATTTTTAATTCCTTCTATTTACATTAGCTCAAAAGGACAGTATAACGTATATTCATAGCTGATAAAATTAAATAATTTACTTTCAATAATGGTCTACCATTACGTTCATTCAATATAATTTAACAAATTCTATTTTTTTCATCAGAGCCGTTATATACAGCTTCCTGAAAAAACAGGACTACTGATTGTAATCATATAAAATAAAACTGTTGTAACAAAAACGGAAAAGTATGTTAACACAGTTTTATTGACAAACCTGAATTCGGTACTTTCATATAACTACCTCGAATGCACCGTTTTTACTTATTTAAACCTGAAGACAAAAAAAAAAAATGTTTGATTTGCATCCTCTACTGTCAATAAAAGCAGATTGAATATTTGAATAAAAAATTATTCTTCATTGATTTATTCTTAATTTTATTATTGATTTTTATTTACTATATTTTATTCATTATTCGTTATTCGTTATTAAATATGAATCTGAAGATAGTAAATAATTAAATATTTCTGATTGAGTTTACACTTTAAAGACAATTATGTAAAAAATTGTAAAATTATCAATGTTATTCGGTAGATTAGATTTTACTTTTAAAAATTTTAAGTCATTATCGTTTTATGTTTTATATTTTTCTATATATTAAAATTTACCAGACTATGATTTGATTTAGATTGAAATTATAGAAAGGTTATTTCCGCGTGCAATATGTTTATGGTGCATTTTTAAATATTACAAATTATTTTTTTACACTTATTTTTACTAGAATTTGTGATTTTGGTTTTGTAAGACTAAGAGCATACTAAAGAGATTGTTATTTCAGTCATCATGGTCTATTTAATTTTTGTATTTCACCAATAATCTATTATCAGTCGAAATTTATTTTAGTTTTTTAATTGATAATAGCTATAAGATTTTGTGTTTTAAAAAACGTCATTCTCACTCATGGTTGCTCATACTATACTTAAAACAAAGTAGAAAGATAGATGCTGTAGACATTTTTAAAATACATTCAGTATCAATCTTTTATATTTTTTAATTTGTATTTATTGTATTAGATTTTATAGTAATATACACAGTGTCGTAGAGTAATTGTACCGGTTTAATAATAGGCAGATTTTTATGCAAAAATAAGTAATAATTATGAATTTCATTAAATATTTTTCGAATTAGATACTTAAAGTTAGTTTTTGTTAAAAAAAGAGGTCGATTGGATTAAAATTATCCGGCTAACTGAACTTACAATAGCCAATAACATATTAAAGTATAGTGTATTGACTTTTATTGAATTGGTACATCGTGTACGATTATGAAAGGATTAATTACAGTATGGCTAATTATTATAAATGGAATTTGGTTCGATTTGAGATAGAGAACCGATCTCGTATTTGTTATTTGTATGTATAGGTATCTGCGAAATTCGTCAAAATGATATTGACGTCTAAAACATATCTTATCGATTTACAATGTAAACATTTTAAAAATATGGCTTTTTATCGATATTGGATGACATTTTCCTGGTGTTGTTGCATACAAATTATACATCATTAAACAATTTAATCGTAATTTCATGAGCATGGAAATTAACGATTTGTCTGTAGAATGTTTTTATTATAATTTATTATTATTTTTTGTGCAAATTAAATATAAGTGAACTAATGGTATGTCAATAACATTAAAGTTAATAATGATTTACATAAAGCAATTATATATTACCATGCATTATTTGTAATAATATATGACGTAATATACATTATAAACAGAATGACTAATACTAAAATTTATATTTGAATATAAGTATGTATAGCGTAATAGTTCTAAAAACGATATTTTATTAAAGTTTCGTACACGTTAGTATAAACTTTACTACGTTACATTAATTTCTATGTAAATATTTTTGTTGTAATTTCAGAATGTATAAGTAAAGCTAGAAATGAATTGATTTTACAATTTTATTATTGGTAATTATTATTATTATTACTATATATTATTTTATATAATTAATAATATATTTATTTATTTTTCAATAGTTTCTTGTTGTAGCAAAACCTTACTAAAAGTCATTACGTATAGTATCTCAATAGATAACATATAAAGTGAACACGTATGGTATCTACATTATAGCCAGATACATTTTGGAGTTTCTCTGTTTATTTATTCAGTACAAAGGAAAATAAATTGATCAAATTATTCAAAAAATAGTATTCAATTGTATCCAGTAGGCGTTTATTTTAAGTATTCCGTTTTTGCAGGTTGATAATTGTACGAATAATTGATAAAATTCCTAAAAATCACACACATATGGCTTTAATTAGAACATAAATAATATTATGATGTTTAATTAAAAATATCTCATAATATATAGCGTATACTATGTATTCTCTATATAATAGTTTTAATACAATACTACATATTATAGTTTTTATTAAATTTATAAAATAATTATAATGGTAAAAATATTCAAATATTTCTTATAAGAATCTTATTAACGACAATCTCATAGTAACTTAATTGTTTTGCGTTTGATCTAGTCAAATTATTTTGTTCTGTGTTTTATCGAGATAAATTTGTAAATCAGTCACCTGAGCCATTATATTATCAAGTTGATAGATCGATCTAGATAATTGTTAACAATTTTATATTTACATTAGTATATTATATGATTTTATATGATAACTTATAGACTATTTTTGAATAATGTTAATGAAATTAATTTAAAAAAATCTTGAAAATGTAGTATAAAGTTGCTCATACAAGAGCATTATTTTTAATTGTATATAAAAAAAAAATTGAAAATGCTGTCTTCAATTTTATACTCATGATTAAGCGTTTTAATTTTAAATTTTGATAAAATTTGACAATATTACCAAGAACTGAAACATCTTTATAGTTAATAATATATATTATTTTCAACTTTAAAACTTAAGGCTAGAAAATTGAGTTAAGGGTTCCATTTTAGTTTTTTTTTTTTTCAAGTACGTGCAAACAATTAAAGAGGCCAGTTTTTTCTCACCAAATTTTTAAATTGTCCAATCGTTAAAAAAACGTTTAGTGTATTTTCACTATAAAATTTCGCTATCTAAAATGTACATAAATCTTTTAAAATATGGTTGTGTTTATATGCAGGTACGGTACATACGCATAAATCGTTATATGCAGGTACGGTACCTACGTATAAAACGTTATATGCAGGTACTGCGTCAAAATCATTCAGACATGAAAATCATTAAATTTTTTTTAAGGTATATTACGTCATATTATTTATTACAATATTACATATTTTATTACATGAATAAAATGCGTCAAATAGAATATATATATATATATCAAACAATTTGATATGCTGTCACTTATTATAAGTTATTACCTGTATTATAAGGTATTACCTTCATCACTTTTTTTGTTTTTTTGAGGGTGGCTCACTGCTATGTTTTTTTTTAGTGGCTCTATCAACACTTGTTTTATTGAAGGAGCAAAGTTGTTTTAATGCGCGTTTGGGTCTACCTCTAACTTTTAATTTATCCTTAAACTTCAGTAGTAATCGTCCAGATAGATCAGCATGCTTGCTTCGTCTTCAAGTGTGGTTGATGTTCCTTCGCTATTGTCCTCTTCGTTCAATGTTTGTTGTACTGGAGGCTCGAATTCGATTGCGAGTGTTGACTTTGGTTTAGTTTCTATAGATGCACAAGCGCTCGCTGCAAGTAATGAACAATTTTCAATTTCAGAACCAGATCGTATGATACGTTCAATTTCTTTCATACCCTTAAGGTAAGCTTTAAATTGGTCTGTTCCATGGCAAGCAGATAGGCTAGCGATGCTGAGGGCGATAGGCAACATCATATTGTATTTTTGACGGTAACTCAATACCGGAACTTCTTCCTCATCTAGACGTACTCTATTTTCTATCTCATCTAGTTGTACTTGATCTTCTATTTCATCTAAATTACGCGTAGCTGTATAATTAAGCTCTACATTTCTTCGTTGATGATAACGACTATGAAACAGAGACAATTCGAAAACGGCTGAGAGTGACACGGCTTGAAACAGGTAATTTTAGCTTTGCACCCAATGTAATTGTAGTGTAGTTTAGTTCGTTTACCTGTACTATTTGAAGGCCGGTTGTAACCATGTCGGCAAAGAATTGTAACTTGACGCTTATTGTTGTTGGTAACAATTAACGGTTGGTAATTCTCATCACAAAACGTTTTAAAAGTTTCAAAAAATTGTTCATAACTGTTGAATATTTGGCCCACTTTAATATCATTCTTAATATCATCATGATAATGAAAGAACTCAAAAAATCACGCTTCACACAAAAAAAACGCAAAAAACCGAACAAATAACTCTGCATAGAACACAAAATTAAACACAGAAAGGACCACGGAGAATCACGGAGCATAGAATAAAATGCAGACAAGTGTCTGCGAGCAACTGGTTTCATGTAATATACTTTTGTACTTTAACTTTACTGTTTTTACAATGTGGTAATATTGCGATGAGTACAATTCAAGACTGATTATCGGTGTGGTGGAAAATCCTCACGTCACCTTATCGAGACAGTGATAATCTTAATGTGATGAAATAATCTGCCAATTACTCTTATTAAGTTTTATACCAAGCGTGCCTAACCTTTTCAACTTGTGGGTACATTCGAAATTTATATTTATACTACGGGTCGTATACACTTCACGGTTTTTTTTTGTTCATTGTGATAAAATGTACATAACAATAGACATGATATTATCTTTTTTCACTTATCGAATTGATCACTCTAATCGTGTATGTTCAAACTGTATGTACTTCAAGTACCTATTGTATACAATATCCATGATTACCGAGCAAAGAACGATTGACTGTTTTTTTTCAGTTTTATATTTTATTTTCGATACGAATGTACAGTACCTGCATACAACATTTTATGCGTAGGTACCGTACCTGCATTTAACGTTTTATGTATAGGTACCGTACCTGCATATAACGATTTATGCGTAGGTACCGTACCTGCATATAAACACAACCTTAAAATATATTACTTATCATAGAAAAAATGTTATCTCATAGTGGAAAGAATCATTTACCACTAAGCAATAATATTATTAATTTTATTTGAGATGAATAAAAATTACATATTAGTACAGATATTTTATTGTTTCAGAAATCAAATATTTAAAGCTGAAAGCCAAAACCAAAGTATCAATTAACTATAAATGCCTAGGAAAATTGTAAATAAATATGTGTCAGGGTTTGCGGATGCATATCCTGACACCCCCAAATGCTACCCCTGAATTGAGTACAAGATTTTTCATATTTTTTTTTGCCCAATAATATTAAATTAATTTTACCATAAAAAATTAACCATATGGATTGCAAAATACAAATTTTTATGCATACATGATAGTAAATTAGTAAGTACATATTATTTATTGTAAAACACATATGCACATACAGAAAACTAAATAAATAAATTTAAATCTGTGTACAGCGACGTAAAATATAATAGTTGTAATACTATATGTAAAAGAAAATAACCTGCAACCACCTATTCAACAATAAAACAACTGGAATAACTGTCCTAAAACAACATTCTTGTGCATTATTCTTTATATTATATTGAGTATTTGCCGGGAAAAATAAATAACTTGAAAAGTAGTTAATAATATATAAAAATATTATGCTATTAAATAAGATGTTTTTGTTAAACAATTTACAACAAAGCGTATCCATTTTTTTTTTTTTAGAAAGCCATGAAATTACATTTACACTCAGAATTGCAATAGTTAATAACATAGCAATTATTACACTCCTATTTAGATTTCTTTTATTAACATATAGAGATTATCTAAGGTGTTTTGAATATCATATTGATGCACATCTGCTATGTTTTACTTAAAATAGAGAAGTTGTGTAAATTTAATTATTTTTAAGTTAACAGGTGTACGTAGGTCTACCTGAAGCAAGGAGTAATGAAAAATAAAATTGTTTTGTTCATTTTTACGATGTTAGGCTTTATTATATATATAATATACAACATGATCAGTAAACAAATTGTTTTGTTTTACCCTGAGAGATTATTTACGAGACGGTAAGGGGCATAACAATACATAAATATCTGTTTTAATTTGATTTTGAATTGGCTGGAAAAGAAAGTGAACTGAAATTGGTTTCAGCCTTCATGTAGAATTCATATGTATGTATAGGACTTGTTTATCGTTGAAAAATCATTAATATAAAGTATGCATTTTTCCGTACGTGCAGTTTACGAGTGAAATAATAGTAACAGTAATAATAATATTGAAAAGCTTTGGTGTAAGATAAGTGACGAGTATGATGGTGTGACTAAGAGGCAGCAACAAGATCCCATCGTCAATAGCAAAGCCATGGTATGTATCATGTAGAAACCATAAATTTTCGAAGATCTGAAACGGTAACGTTTTAAAATAAGTCTTGTTGGGAGCTCATGACTTGCTTCTAATAATTTATTGCTGTTAACATTTTGCATTCAATTTTTCGAGGGCATCCAACTTGCTTTTCTTGGAACAATGCCTTTAGTCACATTTATGTGTTGTTTTTTATCATTATTATATATTATTTAATGCGAAGTACTTGTTCAATCAGTCTGGTTATGGTCGTTGGCCATTTTTTATTTTTATTTTTTTTTCAATTTGCCGCTGTAACAAGATCATAGATAGAGCATGCACACAAACAAACACACATACACACTCTACATACATCTCTACATACATTTCTTTCTTACATACGCATACACGTACATACATAAGCACGTATACTTACACACGCTTACTTACAGTAATACATACACGATCAATGGTAACATCTTGCACTAGTGCAAGGACAGGTTACATTTCGGTTAACACAGACCTTCGAATACTTTTATTCTTATTCTTGTTGCTGTAATGGGCGCCATCAATCTAACAACTAGACTTGATGAACGTTATTTTTCATCATTATCAGTAAATTATACTCACAAGATGCATATTTTTCTTCGCAAAATGTTATATATATGTTATATATATTACTATGCTATACTATGGTGATGCAAGCATATTATAGAAAGGTCAGATGATCTGAAATAGGTAATTGGTGTACAAAAATATCTGAAATTGCAAAAAAATAAAAAATAAATAAAAATATTAACCTATTGGATGAGTTTCTGATGAATTAAACTCATGGGGAGCTCAGGGTTTTCATGACATTTACGTTAGTTGCTCAAAATTATTAAAGTCGACTAAAATCATAATATATTAATTTGTTTTGATTCATTATCGATGACTCAGTTTCAATAAAAGAAAGCTATAAGTAGTAGTTTTTAAAGGTGTCAGAAAGGAGTAATCCTTGGGGTCATAATTTGGGTTCCGACATATTTTCGGATAATGGCTGTTTGCATAAAGTGATGTAATAGTTTTGTATTAGATAATATTAAATGTAACCGTAAGATTGAAAAAAGTGAAGGTACGCCCAAAATTATCTGGAAATATTAAAGAAGTAATTTTTATTTTGAAAATATAGTGTATAATTAAACTTTATAAGTATCTAGTTTATGGAGAAAAAAAGCATTTTGGATATAACTACTAAATTGTTAAAAAATTGATGCCATTGTGGACAGTAAGATTATGTTCCTATTACATTTGATACTTCAGACAATAATATGACTTCTACAAGTTTTAGATAAAGAGTTTTTTTTTTTTAATATCTTGAGTATCAATTGACCTAATAAATGTATTGTTAAAATATATTGTTTTTATTTCAAAGTCTATTTTATACGAAAATAGTTGTATTTTATCGTATTAAAATGACAAATTTCAAATGATGTAGTTTCACATACAATAATACATAAGTACATACGCCTCTATAATACAATGTATTTGTCAATGTTTTGCAGACTGCAGACAGATGACCGGTTTTGCTTTCGTTCGACCCGATTTTTTTTAATTTTTAGATGGCAGTTAAAGATTAGGATTTAGCATATTAAAAGAGTTAATTATTTTGTTTCTTATTCTCCAGACAGGCTACTAAAAACAAATGTGCTTTTATGAGTATAGAATATTTCCTTGTAATTAAATAATTGTTTTAAGTATTAATGTAAAGTACATCGTAATAATTACAGCGAATCTTTCAATGAGAACATTATCGTAAAAATATATCCTATCGTATGCATTAAAATGTAAAATGATTTTCATAATACGTTTGATTTACGTTATAGTTAATTTCGGTAGAGAAATTGGAAAAAGTAATCAATAGTTAAAAAAAAAAAACGCTTTACGTGATCAAAGTTATTAATTTCTTACATATTAAAAAATGTTAGTAATAATTATTTATATATTCTGTACCAACTACAAATATTTTTAACTACACTATACGATATTCGTAAATTGATATCCATTTAAATTTTACTAGTAATTTCGAGTTCAAAATCATATATTTATATAAATTAATCTTTGATAATATTTCGAAATTTTTACCTGTGGGGCTTAAAAGACGTAACATAATATATTATGTTAAGCAGAAAAAATGGGAGCAATTGAATTGGCTCTCAATCATTTACTATTGAATCGGCTCCCTACATTTTTTTTTCAAAAATACATTGGTTACCAAAATATTAATAATTTTTAGTCATACGTTATTTCCTGGAATAGTTAACATCAGTTACATTCAATAATAAGTTTATTTTGATTCTTAATTTTAACACAAGGTTTTCAGTGTTACATTCATATATTTAACTAGTTACATAGAGAGTTGTACATTTTAATACATCTTTTTTTTTCAATCAAAATATTTTACAATTCTAATACAAAAACCTTACAATAATGTAGAAGAAATAATAATAATTAAATAATTAAAATAATAAAATATCGACAATTATTAAGTTAAACGCGTCGTTATATTATATATATATTATAAGTATAAAAATAGTATATTATTAAATTATTCGTCACGATTTATATTTATTGACTAATATTCTTATATATTGAAATATTGAAATTGCACCTGTGTCATATTTTTGAATTTCGTTTTATAAAAATTGTATTTTGTTTCTAATTTCTTTCCGATATGGTTTTAATTTTATTGGAACTTCTTAAAATAATTTTAGTATCAACTTGAATATTATATAATATATTTAAAAAATTAAATATATTAGAATCTGGCGAATAAAATTGTGAATTAAATTTCAAATGGAAAGATTCACACGAGTTGGTTGTACAATAGTGTTGCTTTTTTCTAACCATATTTCTGATGAAAATATTGAATTAATGTGGATATAATTTTATATTAAATAATGGGTACATTTTGTTTGTTTTTCATTCCTAGGTTGTATTTTAGTTAACCCTACTGATTGTGAATGTAGAAATAGCAATCCAAATACATACATACGTTATATATTTGCTTATTTCTGTATTTTGCATGTACTCTGATGAAAGACTTAACTTTTTATTGTTCTACAACGGTTAGATAATTTCCAGCAGTTATTCGGCACCGTGACGCTAAAAATATTAAAGTCGCGTACTATTTTGATTTTTATATTTTGAGAACCACTTGTTGAAAATTATATTGGGAGTCTATTCAATATTGCGTCTTTTGGGAGCCAATGCAATGTTTGATAGAGTAGGTACTTAACCTAATATTGGGAGCCAATTCAGTGGCCACCGAAAAAATATCTACGTCTTCTAAAACAAATAGGTATTACATGTTAAAAAAAATACGTTTTATAGTAGGTAAGTTAGTATTAAATTAAATGCATATTTTTATTTAATTCAATATTACACACACACATATATATATGTATATATATATATATATATATACATCTTAGAAGATATATATTTTTCTTTTATTCAAATATTTCAATTTTTTATACGAATTAGATTACAAATTAAAAATATCATTCCAATTACAAATATTTTACATAGAAAATATATGACATTTTAAAGTATACGAATAGTTACGCTACAGTGAATCACAGCTACTTAATCTATTAAATTCTAATAAATCGTTATTTATATATGTGCTACAATATGGGTATTTAATTAATATAAATAAAACCATTGGACATATAAAAAACTTTTTTTTTCAGAACTTATTAATTGTATAATACCTATATAATAATTTTAAGTAATTATAAAATGAAAAATAATTATAAGTTTTTATTGTTTATTTTATTTGAACCATTATTCATATAATTTTAATATATAGAAACATTTCAGTAAATAATTTAGGGTTATTGAAAATATTTCATACCATTTATTGTTTTATTTTTATAACAGACAGTTTATCAAGAGTTAGAAGCCGACCAAAAAACAAAAAAATAAAAATAAAAGTTTCAATATTTTCTTAAGTTTTTTATAATCCACGTATCTTTCATACAGATATATCTTACAATGATTTATGCACTTCTGCACTATCTTTACTTATTTTAATGATTTGGAAATAAACAAAAAGTAAAAATAACTGTTTAATGATAAATGATTTTAAACAAGTATATATTTTTAGCATAGCTCACTGACAATTAATACAAATTATTCTTTAAATCAACTGGACGTCTAGTAATATCAATAATTAAAAGAAAAAAAATGTATTCATTTTGAACTAATTGTTAAAACCACTGTAAAAACAAAATAATTTGTTGAAACAATTAATTTAATAAAAAAAAAAAAATAATAATAATAATAATAAAAATATTTTATGTACGCAGTTATGAGTAATATATTCGTTATAATTTAAAAAATGTGCTGATTTAAATTTTACAGGTTTTCTCCATTGTCATGATTAGGATTCGGAGATTATGTGCATTAAAAAACTAAAATATATATATTTATATTAAATATAGTAAAATAATTTATAAAAAAAGTACAATTTATACAATTTAGAATTATTTTGGATCTAGACTGTAATAAAAAATCAAATACATAAATACATTTTCAAAATAAAATGCTCTATAATTTGGTCTCCACACAAATTTATGCTGACTGCAAAAACGTTCGACTTCAACAGGTATAATTTGGGCAAATTTCATATTTGCAATATCTAAAAGAGTGAGTTTACTCTGCAGTTAAGTCTCTTTTATTCCGTAATGGATAGCTCTAAGTAATTTCAGGCAATTTAAACCAGGATTCTTACAAACACACGACACGCTTGTTTAGCTAGTAGTCCTGCTGTCAGTACTCCTCAAACGCGGATTACGACAAATTAAAAAAAATTATCACTGTCGTGAATATATTATTGATAATCATTTGTCTGGATCATAAAACGTGATAACTTAACATTTTGTCCATAATTTACATTTAACGACTGACATTATTTTGTATTCGTACTTTTAGAAACACTAAATTACTAGAAGATTATACAATTGACAAAATATAAAATTGTATTTATAAAAATTGTGTTAATGTGCAAAAAAAAATGGAATGAGTAAGAAACATGTAAAAATATGTAATATCAAGTATGGCTTATTTTATTACAAATCTTTGGAAACAAATTTATCTCTTGTCTAAATTAAATTATCTAGTCACAGTAAAAATATGTATTCAAATATAAATCCATGGCTTAGTGATAAATACTTTAGGAGTCAAGAAAGAATACTAGAAAAGTTTATCTTTTGCTTACCTTTCAAAATTAATTATTACTTGAAAATCATAAAAAAATCCTTGGATTTTTCCAAATAATTTTACAGTTTTGCTTTTAAGAGCATTGCTAGATCCATATCCTAGAATTATTTAAATTGCTTTGAAATTATTAAAATTAATTTTTATATTTTTTTGCATTCTCAATTTTGCATATTCAATCAATTATATTAGCAACAAAAATTCTATTATATTACAATGATAGAATTTTTGTTGCTAATAATGTTAATCAGAACTTGTTTTGTCTTATGATCTAAAGACTAAGATAGAATAAGTATCGAAGTAATTACAATTTAAGTTAATCGCATAATCGGGGAGAAATAAGACCACACTAGTATTAACATTTTCAACTTAAAATCAAACAATTCAACTTAAATAATAAATAACACAATACTGGTGTGTAATTCAATCGTTAGTTTGAGTTTTAATTCGTATACATGGAAGTGACGGTGGATTCCAAACGGCTCCCTTCTATTTTAGGCTTATTCCCAGACGGCTCCTATCAAAAAAGGTTTTACGAACAGGTAAATTCCCAGTGGCAAAAGGTTTTACAAACATGTATATTTCTAAACGGCTGACGGTAATACCGAAAATATCTGATGTTTTGATAATATTGAAATTAATTATTTATTATACGTACCTACTTGTGTACTCAGCAAACATCACATGCTTGTACGTACGTAGTAGGATCAAAAAGTTCCCGGAATTTATTTATAGGAAAAAAACTATTTTCTTATCAAATATTTGATTATTGGAATTAAAAGTAGACAATATTAGCTATCAGTAGGTTAATTACATTAGTCTCATGTGAGCCGTAATCTTGTACATACGAAACTGAGTTTACGTATTTTTTCAAAATGTCACAATTTGAACAACGCCACTCGCCTTTTGCAGTTTAACAATTTTTGACGGATAAAAAAATTTCTATAGTTCCATAACCCCTGTATTCACCAGATATTGTTCCATGTGACTTCTGGCTGTTTCCAAACCTAAAACTTGGACTCAAAGGTGAACGTTTTGCGACGATTGAAGACATTAAACTTAATGCGATAGCGAATCTCAGGGTCATTCCAATAGAGGGATATCAAATATGTTTCCATCAGTTAAAAAGTCGTTGAAGTAAGAAGTGTGTTTGTGCTAAAGGACGATATTTTGAAGGAGATTAAGTAAATTTATATTTAAATTGTATATATAAAAAATAAAATGAAATTCCGGGAACTTTTTGATCCTACGTATTATGTCAGATCTATACTGACTCGTATATCATGGATATCTATCGGTAGTGTGTGTAACGTGTGTTAATGGATAATTGGCATTATTAACAATAGTAAGTGATTTAAATAGGTTAGGTTAGGTACATATAGGTCTAGATTATAGTGAGTAAAAATTTACCTAATGTATGGTTTTTTTTTGTATTTTTACATATACATACATTTTTTTTCTATTTTATAATACTAAAATTTAATATCATTTTAATAAAATTTAATTTACAATAATAAATTATTTTTATATATTTTTATAATAACTTAGTGTACATCAACACATTTTTAACCACACCTCTTTTGAGACAGTCCTTAGAGTGTATGAAGTGGGAAGGAATTTGTATTGTAAAAAACCGGATTCGTTTGAGAGTTTACCTGTTCGTATAACCTTTTTCGACGTGAGTCGTTTGGGAATTTACCTGTTAGTAAAACCTTTTTCAATAGGAGCCGTTTGGGAATTTACCTTTATGTAAAACGGTAGCCGAATGGGCTACATATGGAAGTACAGATACAGCTTAGTGCATTTGTAAAGGGAGATGGGGAAGAGTACGATTATCGTTAAAAGCATTATAATAGATACATTTTTAACCGCCAACAAATCATTTGAACATTTCGTATCGTGCTTACAATTTATAGTAAACTTCAAGATATGAACACATTATGATACAAAATAATACACAATAACCTAATTGTAAGTGTTAATAGGTAATAGAGCAAACGAACGAACATTATACGGTTTAATTGTTATTCATTAGGTATAAACGAAGAGAATAATAATGCATCAATAGACATTTGATTGATAAATTAAGTAGAACGTTTTTATTTCAGATTTTATTTGTAATTTTTAGGATATTTCATATTAGTAATCATATAAAATATTATCTTATGAGAATATAATGTAAATGAAATTATTACTAGTTGAAGTATAAAACGTTTCAATTATCTTCTATATTGTAAAAAAAAAAAAATAAAAATATTTCAACTATATTAATATTTAATTAAATAATTTTCTAAACACGGTTAACCAAAATTATTTTATGAGAAAAGTAGTAGTTACTTTTCCACTAGGATAGTTTTTACACTCTTAAATGTGTAGTATTACATTTCAATTAGTATACCTGTTGTTTATATACAGTATATCAATATAGTTTTTTTTTTGTTATTGTTAGAATTTTAGAAAAAAGGGTAAAAATTATTATTAAATTTACATTATTTTGAATCAATCATAATACTATTTTCAAATGTGTAATTAATGTGTATTAATTATCATTTGATAAATATTCTCATTTACTCGTACGTGTAGAATATAGTTTTTTAAGAATACATTTTTCGTGGTGGTTATAAATCTTATGTTCCAACACTTTAACAGAAGTGTAGAAGAGTATAAAAGTAGTGGCGTAGTGTATTAACGTTTAAAATAAAAATCATTTGTATGTACGGTGTTGTATGGATTGCCGACTTGTAATCAAATGGTTATTAATAATTAGCCAAGACTCACCGTCAATTATTTTATTTTATTTACGAAATAGTGGTTGAATACGTTAAATTTGATAGATAGTTTAATTAAATATAATTAAAAACTGAAATTTGTTTAGATCATTTTTGACAACTTAAGAGTATTATTAATTATTTTTTATTCTTTTTATTTTCTTATTGTATTTAATACTCCAATAATGACTAAACATGGAATTATTGATTGGGAGATATATTTTTACAGTTTAACTAAGTAACATTTTAAAATGTGTAATTGTTATACATTGTTTTACATAATATTTTGCTATAATATTATATATTATTTTATAGACAATAAAATAATATAAATATGTACTATTTCGATTCATTTTGATTTTTTTCGACAAGTACAGATAGATTTAATGAGATTTTAATGAAAAATACTTTAAAAAAAGGGTTTAAAATTGCATTAAAAAAAGTATGTCATAATATATTTTAGAACAGGGGTCTCCAAACTACGGCCCGCGAACAAGTTTTAACCGGCCCGTGGCCCGCATAAGACGCATAGGTAAATATAGATATATAAATATCAGTAAATATAAGACATATTAGTAAAAGCATTTAGGCAAAAACTTATTTTATTTGAAACACAAATCTCAAAAAATTGTTTTACTCATTTTTTTACTTGCAATAAATATAATAAACAATGTAAATTATAATTTCCAATCGACTTCGCTCAAAAAATAATTTCTAAACTTAAAATTAAATTTAAACAACGTTTTTCTGACCTTGACGTAAAATCTAAAGACATAAATATTTTTCAAAATCCGTTTGGTTGTATTTTTTATTAATATATATATATATACAGTGAAACCTCCCTTAACGGACACCTCTAAATACCGGACCCCTCCAAATAGTGGACGTGTTTATGGGAACGAGGATATTTTCATTATTTTAATATAGGAAAACCTTTAAATACCGGACAGGCCCATTAAGAACATTTGATTTTTTTTTTGTGGCCCTTGAATAAAAAAGTTTGGAGATCCCTGTTTTAGAATATTATTGTACATTTATGAACTACTCGTGTAATTACTTGTAGATTTCCTTCATCCAATCAGAACCATATTTTGGTACTTTAATTATTAAGTATTTTAAATCTGTAAGAATTTTAATGAATATTTTTAATATCAAATTCTAATCCATTTTCATCCATTGACGACCAAATTTGGGTGTTCATTTATACAGTATTTTATTCATTAGATTAACCTTTATAATATTGATAGAAGATAAAATATATTAAATACAACATATGAGTATATTGAATAAATTGCATATAATTGCATATTAATAAGTGTATTAATATTTATACAAGAAATATTTGGGTCTTTTTTTTAAAAATATAATTTTATGGGATTCACAAACCTTTAATTAAGTTTCAAATATGTGTTTGGAAAATAAATTTCTGTTTCAGGTAAAAATGTGGATTCTTGATTGTTGTCCAAGTATTTTCTTTGTTAATGGAAATGCAGTAAAATAATTTAAAAAAAAAATTACTCCAATTAAGACTCATTTATTTACCTAGGTCTTACATAATGTATTTACTTGTTTAAAATGTTGAAAAAGTGTTATCATTAAGTTAGTAATAAGTTTATTACAGTATTGCTCAATTATTTATTATAATATAATAATTACGCAGTAATAACATAATAACATACAGCAGGTTATTGGATAATACATGGTAGGTTTTATTAGCATAAATCTATTAAATCGGTAATAAACTTAAATGACTGTGATTAAAACAATTATTTCAATTTTATGATATCAATGTTTTAATAAGTCGTAATAAAAATTTAGAATTTCATATTAAAACAGTGTAATTGTCCACGTATTGAATCTAATAATGAGTTAAAAATGAAGTAATTACATTTAAAATTACATTTAACAAATACTATAGTGATGTATAGTAATACATTTTTATTTTTATTAAGTAATATGTATGTTCGATTTATTTGACTTATTTGTCAGTGTGTCATTGTATACCAAACGTATGTAAAAAAATAAAATAAAAAACGTTTGCATAAAGAAAAAAAAATGACGAATAATAAAAATTATATCGCAGTTAAATTTATTCAGTTTGCAAATGGTCTATAATATTATGCGTTCTTTATGTTATCCCATCGATCATAAAGGCACTCAAACAGATAAAATCCTGAATGCATGTAATAATACAATATCTATGCAAGAAACGTGTACATTACTAAATACGTCAAACGATTGGTGTGTGAGTGTGTCCCCACCTAGCTGTCGGTTTTTTCCCTTCTATTTTCTCTTCTATCCTATGTTTTTTATTTTTATTTTATATTTTTTCATTATTGTTACTAATATGTTTTTTTTTTCACTTTTTCTACCTGTAATCCTGAAGGGTAAAAAAAAGTGAGAAAAAACACCGCTTGTTCTCGGTGGAAGGGACGGTGATCGGTTCGGGTTTAAAGAGAGTGGGAGCGTTTGGTGGAGTTTTTATTTTGACAGTGACAGTAACCACAGACTGACCGACCAACCGGAGATTTTTGTTTCACCTTCGAGTACAACCCCCCGAACTCAGAAATTTCAACACGGGTTTGCGTTAAATTGTATAATTTGTAATATATCAGTTCGTCCTATACCGTACAGGTGGTCAAGTTTGATCTTGGATACCTTCTCGCAATTGCAATTTTAACCGTAAGTATTTTTTGTGTTTATTAATATCCATAGTACAGTAGTGATTTTGCCATTATGCTTTGTTTTATAGGGTCGTATTTTATTTCTGCTATATTTTATTTTGAAACAGTAGTTGAATTTGAAAATAAACTATCAGTTTGCGTGAAAAAATAATAGTATCAAGTATTTGTCATCCAAATAATAAACATAAGTGTAACTTCCTGAATAATTTTATTATACATAGTGAAATGAAAATTGATCTGGTCTCTTTTATAAGAAAAAATTTAAAAGGCATAAATTAAAAACATAAACTAGGTACATACATTTTATCATACGGAAATTTTATTTTTATCAGTCATGTATTATTACTTATTCGAATAAAAGTACACTTCAACTTGAGAAAGATTTTATTGACCGCTAAATTATTGTAGTTAAACATCTCATATGAATTAATTTATTCAAAATAATTGTTCAATAATTTATCACAAAAAAATTTAATTAATTTACATTTATTTGTAATAAAAAGACGAACGTAAAATAATTTTTTATAAGTTCTTAGTAATATTACAATGAAGTCGGATTTTTAAGCGGTTGGTACAATAAAAAAACTGGTTTATGCTCGATTTTGCACTGCAATAACCCTCGCAATAGTATAAAAGAAAAAACTATTAAAAACCCTTGTTTAGGTCCGTGCCGAATGTTTTTGGCATTTGGTTTAAGTGAATTTTGTGCGGACCGGCGGTGGCCCGCGGCGGCGTTATCATGCGTGTATCTATTGCGAAAGGTCAAAACGGCTGGATCGACCGAATCATATCCAACCTATGATCGTTCCCCCCTTTAAGTATATTACCAATGGCTACAGGGGGCCACCAGCGACGTTATCCGTGAGGGGCACGTTCGCTCCTGAGATCTAAAGTAACGTACGTGATAGGCAGGTAGTGCAAAAATCCACAACAATGACGTGTACCAGATGTTTTTCTTTAGATAATGCCTGTAGGTAGTAGGTAGGCCGTGAGAGTAAGAGAGAGAGTGAGAGTGATATAGAAAGAGAGAAATAAAAAAAAAAATCCGGACGTAGGTATATATCTAACACAATATAATAACAATAATAATACCGTTCAAGTTTCTTCATTGTAGCAATGAAATTTTGATGAACTGCCAAAATGAAAAAAACCCAGGTGAAAGATAAAAATAAAAATAAAATAAAAATAAGAAGAAAAGATTCAAAAGTGGTATTAGGATGAGAGCGATTAAATGTAATATCCCTAAAATAGTGGTTGTCGTGTGCCACCAAGATAAAAAAAAAATAAATAAATAATCTTAGGGCGAATAATCATTTTGATAAAACGGTATTTCGCTATCACAACACTGTAGTCATTAGTTTAACCGTCATATATACTTTTTTTTGTTTAGGGGTTGTGTAATATGGATTTCAAAAGAAATTACCCTTGTATTATTTCGCAGGCTTTGACTAAAGGGATACAAAATAATGTTTTTAGACATCAAGTTGAGTTGATATGGATATATAGCATCATAGGGTGTCTTATATCATACTGAAAGATCTAAAATGAGAATGCGAGGTATTTTATGAAACATCGTTTTTAATCGCAACTGAATTTTTTCTGAGATACTTAACATGTAGTGAGATCATACTGATATTTCGTTTTTATAAAAATGATAGTTGATGATCACTTTAAATAAAATATATAGGCAATCGATCATTAATAAATAATTAAGGTAATTTACGCCAATACATTAACGTTTCTTGATGGTGAAACTAAATACTTTATACAAAAAAATGTATTTTATAAATAATTCTTCATAATGTTTGGAAAAAATTTAAATTTTAAGTCAAGAACTTCAATATATATAAAATTGTTTGTTAATCATCATACAATAATTTACTTTATTTCGAAATTGCGATTTAAACATATTTGTTTTTTTTTTTTTACGTAAAGTCAGTACAAAATTATTGTTAACGTAGTATTTATTTATTGAATGCTATAGCTTTTTTTCAATCGAAATTGTTTGTTCATTTTATTCATTCTGAATACGGTGTTAAATAAGATTACCAACCGTGAATTTCATGAGATGGTTTTAACTATGTATAGCTAGTACAGAATATGTAAATAATTACATAGATGCTACATATTAATTAGTGTTTGAGGTTTGAAGATTAAAAGTATAATTGTTATTTTCGTTCAATGATATTTTAGTTGTTAAATAATTTTGATTGTTTAATGTAAACTCTGAATCAAACATCAGTTCAAAAAGTATATCACTTTTCAAATACAAAAACAATTACTAATTTCTTATCTCATGTATATTTTTAGATTCTATCTTTTTACATGGTAAAATAATATGATATAATAAATATTGGAATTGTATAATAATTTTGTATTAGATGTATGTTAAGTTGCGTTTGTTATATATATGTAAACTATGAAATGTATGCTTAATAATACATACGAGGAATAGAAATTATGATTGATTATAGTAAAAGTAAATTGAATACGAAACTACATAAAGTACATTTAATCAAAGAAAATCGCATATTTGTTCATTTACAGAAGATGTAAATATATGTATTTAGTTATTCACTATTATGAAACTCGTCATAATCCTAATAACATGTTTTAGTAATATAATTTATATAATTCTGAAAAACATAATATAGGTTTATAATAATGGTTCATTATAATGAAATATATAAGTAAATAAATTTTTATTATTTTGTACTAATGCACAATTATGTAGGTATGAAGTATCAGTATATTTATAATCGTATGTGAAAATTGTAATGTGTAAATCGTTTAAATTTAATTTCTTCTATAAAAAAAAAAGAAACCATTTCAACGAATAGCATTTTCATTTAAAGTCAATAATAGATTTTAATTTTCAAATTTAATCTACAATGAAATCAGTTTGTTAAATTAACATTTTGATACAAATGAAACGATTTTTACAAAATCGCTGTACAATATATTTAATAAACGTTAAAGACTACCTACTAGAATAATATATGATTAACGTATATTATGCAAATTAAACGGGACATCTAGAAACGAGGTCATTGCTCTTGTTTTGTTCTGTTTCATAGGTTAACGGTAACTCAGTAACTAATCATTTATGAATTTTAGTTTTATAACATTTAATTCTATAGTATAATATTAATATGACGCATTTACTTACTTTTCCATAATAATAAGTGAAACTCAAATAATTATCGGGGTAAATTTTTTTATACCCATATAAAATGTCATAATGTAAAAAGTAACTTCTGTATACGTAAAAATATTTTATAAAACTAATTTATTTATATTAAAAAGATTCAAATTAAAACGATGAATAATGGATATTCATATAATTTTATTTCTTACATAGATGCTTAAATTCAATAAGTTAAAACTAAATATTTTTAAAACGTTTAATATTTATAGATCTTTATCACTGTATATAGGTATGTTCATTATTGTTACGAAGCAGATGCAATTTGTCGTGGTTAAGTTAGCCAATTTTTCAAAACCGTATGTGTTAAGTAAAATGTCTGGTTCTCATTATTAATACTTCTATTTCCTGCTTATTCTATGTAATTTTTTGACAAAACCAAGTATATATATATATATATATATATATATATAATAAAGTATATTAAGCTAGACCTTATTATAAAGATAAAATATAATTATTTCAAAATCGTTTCCGCTTTTAGGAATTTAGAGTCTTATAAACCTGGTAATCGTATTTTTTTGTTATCTTATTAACTATTATTATTGACTTAAATTTTTAGCAATACATTCTTCCATGTAATGTAGATGTCACATATTATACTATCCCAACAATAAATAATTTATTAAAATGAAATATTTGTTTTTAGTTTGTTAATTAAATATTATAATATAACGCAATATGCATATATTTTGTTTAAATATTTCCAACGATTATTTTTGGTTTAAAAAAAAAATACCCGGGGGGAGGTGGTAACTTCGAAATTTGACCTCTTCAATGGTGTATGACATGGGGATAGGTGGTATTAAAGAGTTGTGTGAATTAATTTCGCGTGTTCGAGGTCAACGACTAGCCAAACTGTTAAGCACGTGCAAAAAATATAACGACAACTATAGAGTAAGAGAGAGGGTGATCAAAGAGTAGGAGTAAAACTGTATTATTGTAATATTATGGAACCCAGTGTCTATTGCTCTTAAGCCATTCATATACTTATAGATCATTGAGTACATCTTGTGTAAGTAATAATAGATTAGGATATCATTTAAATAAATACGAATTGATTTTAAACTAATAATATAGTCACGGCAACGTTTATAGAAAAGTTAATTAACACAATGGTTTGAATTACAAGTTTTTTTTTGCACTCCCACTGATGCACTATCTAGTAATAATCGTGTTATAAATGGAACTTATATTTTTTTATACCGTTATGATTTTGGAGCTAATAACAGTTTAAAATGTATTAAGTGAAAAATATTTTGATCAATATTTAATGATTATTAAAAAAATAAAAATAAAAATAAAAATTAATATTCAAACAATAAACACAATACAAAACATAATTGCATGTGAAGTAACGTAATATATAATGACTTAGTGAAGTAAATACAATGAAAAATATCCTCGATAATAATGTGTTATAATCGATTGGATTTGATAGCTATTATGTAACACGAAGGAAAAGAAAAATGACTATACTATATTTCCAGAAGATAATAATGCCCTTTGAACGTTATTAAATTGGTTACGTGTTGGAGCACATCTGGTCACGGTTAATGGGCAGATGTATGAGGTTTCGGGTTTCTAAATTTTGAAAAGATTTGGCATGTTTTAAATACTACGTTCCTTGGGAAAGTATCCATTAATAAGCGGTGTTTGGTGAACACTCGCATACCAGATCCGACAAGGACGACAAGAGACGACAGAAGGGTATTAAAAATTGGCACATAAATAATATTGCTTTGTACATATACGTTTTTAACCGAAGTAACCAACCGTGTAATTTACGATATTTCGACAAGTATATAAGCAGTGTTTATTATTGGTCGCTCTGTTAATAATTCATGCATATGAGACATTAGAGTTATGCTTTTACTTAGTATTGCTATTATTAGACATTATTAACTACAGTGCAAATATTATAACAGTTTGATGTTGGTTGGTCAGAACAGCTGACACATTAAACTGCAAATAAGCATTATTTTTGTTATGTATGAATATTATATATAATATATGCTTAGAATTAAGAGCAACTATGTTGGAAATTTTTAATCTTTAATTTCTGTGTGCAAAAAAAAACATACATTAGATTTATATTTCGCTGGATGGTATCTCTTAGGAGTATTTTTTATTTCTCGTTAGTATAATTTTATCTAATTTGTTTATTGTGCATACCTATATAGCATAGATCGTATAATTTTTTCCTTTTTTTTTTCGAAAAAATGTTATTGGAAATAAATGTATTGTGATAAAAAAAAAAAAATGTTTTTTTTTTTTTTAAATCTTAAAATTATTTATTAATTATATAACGTTTACTAGAATATGTCCTATGCTGTTAGTTATCTCACTTGCGAATTATATAAATAATTATTTCATCATTGTGTGGCCTCATGACTATAATAGTAATAAATATTACCATATAAAATAAATATTATAGTATATTTATTTGATAAAATATACATTTTATCAAAAAAATTAACCAAAATGCGGTTGAATAATTTCGCTGGTTAATGTATGAATACATGATATTACAATATTTGGATAGTTATTGATAGCCTTATATTAAAATAAATATTAGTATACACAGTAGATTTTACTCACAAAGTTCCGATAAAAAAGAAAAGAAATTAAACAACTGTTTACTTTATATTGTTTAAATGCATTTATAAATGTAATCTTTTATCAATATATATTTATATATATATATTTTATAATATATTAACTTTTAATCTTATATATTATTCTGAAAATTCTAAAAATTAAAAATATTAATACATGAATCAAATTTTATATAAGTAATATCTGCAGGTTGATTATATAGACAAGTATGATAAAATTTAAACAATAAATAGATTTATTAAAAAAAAACAATAAATTAAATAAGATAGTATGCAATTAAGTATAAAATATTCATAATCAAATAAAAAAAACCCGTTTAGAATATGATATAAAATAATTTTATACAATTATTGTGTTAATAGAAAATATAATTAAGAACCAGAAATTCTTTGAGGGTGGGTTGTTTATTGTACTTAAGCGGAAAATTGAAGCGAGAGCATTACAAGTGTGTTTTCACATTGAATTTGAAAGCAGTAATTATCACGTATTAAAAAAAATTAAGTTGAGTTATTTTAGTTATTTTTCAATTGAAATGTATAAAACAATTAGTCTATAGTTTTTGTTTTATTAAATTATAAGACTGTGTGAACGACTATCATATGTTATTAATGTGATACTCAAAATTATTTAATGTAATTTAAAAATTAATAACTTTTATATTTTCCATTTATTACGAACCTTTTTAAATTGTTTTTACTTATTACTTAAAATTGTTGTGTGCGAGTGTGAATATCAGTTTTTAACAACTAATGTAGGTTAGCTGTAGTAAGGTACCTTCCTTATACTTTGTTTCTATTTATGATTTTTAATAATTTTTTATATTCGTATGGTAATTAGACGTTAATGTATTAGACATGTGCTTAGATAACCTGCCTTACCTAATCATATATATTATTGGAATCATGATACGCAGCTTCAAATTCTGAAGAATGCGATTCTTGGTAAATTACGATTGGGTAGGGTTAGGAATTATTGTTTCATATTGAAATATTTATTTTTTTTTATTGCAATCATTTATTTGTGTTTAAACATAAGTTAAATATAGTTATAATATTATTTATTCTGTGGTTTCAGTAAAAATGTTGCTTTAATACTTTATACAAATCGTTTTAGATCAAGTTGAACGAAGATTTTGATATTTTCTTTGTTTTTGCAAAATATTTGAAATATCAATTGGATTTATTTATTTTCTTTGCAAAAAGTTTATTATATGTATAACTTCATATACATTTTTATAGCAATATATTTTGTAAAAAACTCCGTACCTCGAGATATAGCTTACAATACTTAATAATACCTAATACAACAATTTGTTTATTTTTCAACGGTTTTGTTACATTATCCCATATCTGATAAAATTTTAGGTACGGAAATCGATCTTGGAAATATGTTTATTTTGTTTTCTGAAAATGTTATATTTTTTGTAAAAATGTATTAACTGTTCGTTTGTTTTAGATATCAGTTGTATAAAAACACCCTTAAGAAGTTTATATAACTAAAGATTATTTTTTCATTACTTCATGTAATAAATAATTTTTCAATATTATTGAATAATAAAATAATAAAAAATGAAATATAAAAATAGTTAATAGCTAACACTCGTATATTAATATATAAATAAATAAACGAATAATTTATACATAGAAATAAATAAATAAATAAATAAACAAATGCTTAGTCTGCAGTAATATTATATTTATAAAGTACGACTGGTTTTGAATTGAAAATTCATCATCAAGTATATTATATAAAGTAAATAAAATTGCGATTATAATAGTTATGATTTTATTGACTTTGAGCCTGATGATGAGTTTTCAATTGGATACCGGTTGTACTTTACAAATATATAATAATACTTCAGGTGAAGCATTTATTTATTAATTGATTTATTTCTATATAAAAATTATTTTTGTATTAAAACGATTAGTTAAAATTTTTTGACCATTAATATTCTGTTTATATCTAGTGTTAAAAGGAAAAATAGCATTTGGCTTTCTCTATTGCCTAATATTCGTATATAATATTAGAGTTATTTGAATTATTTTTAAAATAACTATTACTACTTAAGCTTTTTAAGTATATATATTAAAACTTTTTTCACATTAAATACAGTAATAATGTTATTTTTTTTAGATAGTGGTCGAGTTGTAAATTTGTAATAATGTAAAGTTCTAGCTTTTTATAATAACTAAATGTTAATATTTATTTACAGTAATAATTACGTTAAATTATATTCTTTTGTATTCTTTTGAAAAATGTAAATACTAATAACAGGTATTAACTTGAATTAAATATTATAAAATATTTAATATAAACTTATTTATTTTTTAATTTTCTCACCAAAATTGCATTGAAATTGCGCTAAGTTATTTAATGTATGTATTTTTTTTTAAATAAAAATTCAATCGTACTATTTAATATTAGATAATAAAATAATATTTGTATAATTTAATTTTTCTTAAATATCAATATAAATTATATTTTAGAAAAAATTAAAATAAATTATAAGAATAATACATTTTCCATTTTATTTTTTAACACAATTTATGTATCAAATTTTGAACATTTATCTGTATAATATAAATTTTAATGCGAGTTTGAAATGTAGTTTTAGAATTAATTTGTTTATTACTCATATTCGTTTATTCTATATGCCAACAAATAAATTTGATGTCAAACTAATTATACCATTTGTATGGATGAATTTTTCTCGATTTATTTTCAAGCCAAATATTAGATCAATGAATGATGTATATTTTTTATCAGATATTTTTATTATAAGTTAATTAACTGGTATTTCATATAAAATTGATCAGTTCCTTTTTTCTTAATAATATTCTTAACAAAAACCTTAAGCACTTATCTATCATTAGGGTGTTCTTTATACTAGTTTTTCGTTATTCCATGCCACATAATTATGTTTTTTCACTTATTCATTTCCATTAATGTGGTATTACACAACCAACGAATGTGCTACAAATAGTGACAGTTGAAATCAAAATCGTGTGTGTTCAAACGTCACGTACTGTGGTAAGTCTTAGACTTTGTATATTTGTAATTGTCTATCGTTGAAATAAATCTATAATACCTAGTGAATATCAATAATATAACAATTTTTTTTAAAAAATTTTTTTGTACTTTCCCCTACTCTTGTAGTCCCTCACGCACGTTCTGTTCATCATGTTTATAGCTAGGATTTTGGAACACATAAAATGTATTATGTTTCGATCAAATGAACTACCATGTATCTTCTCGTTCACAAGTTTTTCAATTGATTCGGTGTCGACATACGTAATATCTAACTATCTAACTTATATGTATATATAAATATATATTTGAAACGTGTGTGTCATTGATGTGAACTAAAATAACTTTTATAATTTTTTCTTTTTATTATTTTTATTAAAAACGTCTTGTTTAAAATTACGAGTGGAAAAAAACAAAGGTATGTAGTAAATAGGGGTTAAAAACTATCTGTAGTTAAATTGAGCTCCTTAAGTTTTACTAATGGGATTTTATTATCAAGCGGAAACGCTAACTTGCATGTACGGGAAAGTATTTACGCAGTCATTTTTTATACAACAAATTGTATTATTTTATGTATGTGAAGATGTGGCAAGCTTAAACAATATGAAACAGTGTATCTTACTTAAAGAAACTATAACATAAATACAATATAGACGTGTAGTTATATTATAACTAAATATTTTGATGTTATGTATACGAAATTATGAATGATAATTCAATAAAGTTAAATAATACTCATATATATATATATAGTCGTAATATACATATAAGTATGAATATATTTAAAAATTAACTATTATTAACTTAATAATTAATATCTATTGGTTATTTTTATTGTTTTATTGTTTATTTGATGGTATATTAAGTATAATTAAAATATATGCGTACTTTTTAATTTTTAGATTTAAATTTAAAGACGGAAACTTTGTAATTTTGTATTTTTAAATGTTGAATTAGTACTTACCAGAAATTTGTATCACAATACGAAGTGTAATATCGACTTAAATTATAATAATATAATTTAAGATAGTTAATTCTAAATATCAGGTTTTAATTATTGGTTGCATATTAAATTGGAAAAATAAATGACATATGTAATGTATAACGTAAATATTAAACAAATAAGTGGAAAGTATTTATTTTTTATTATACAGTTATTAAATGTATGGGCTAAGGCTATACAGTATGTGAACTCGAATAATTATATGAGAACAGTATATTACTGAAATAAAATGTTAGGTATAGGTTCGCTGAGGTACGGTTTCCCTGTAGCATCTCAATCCATAGTCACTAGTAGTGGCGGATTAATGGACAGGCTAAATAGGCTATAGCCTACGGCGATGTACACAATTTGAAGAGAAGGGTTCAGACCAAATATTCTATTTTATAGTAGTGTCAAGAGGGGGGGGGGAAGGCACTAGAGTGACTAATCCATGGATGCCAAAAGACTAAATCTGTCTATGGTCACTAGGTAATTGTATTTTATATATGTTTCAATTTCAGTACATAAAAAAAGTTATTGTTACTAATGATCTGTTTTAGATTTTTGAATTATAATTTAATTAAGTTATAAAAATGTTTTTGTTGGATATATATTTAAAAAAAAAAAATTCGTAAAATTGGGAAAGTATACTTACTGGGAATTTTAAAATGCCCTTATACATTTTGTATAATGTATTTAGAATTTTGTGATGCATTGAAAACTAACAACTTGGATAATTACTTTCATAGAGAACAATTAGTAACTGAAATATAAATTTCAATTTTTTTTTTTTTTTTGAATGGATATCATTCGTATTCATTATGCTTTAATAAAATATTAATAAAATAAAAATTTAAATTTTGAAATTCGTGAAATTTGTTAAGCAATATATTGTTTATATTTTTAAAAAACATATTTATGAACATAACAAATAATTAAAACTAAATACTTAAACATTATTTTTAAAACCTAATAAAACATGTTTATTAATTTATACCAATTATAAAAAAAAACCGATTTTAATTATTTATTGTAACACGTGATACTTCGTACTTCGAAATATTAGTGGATGCTTGAGATATCCTGTTTACACACACACACACACATATATATATATAAACGATAATATGATAAATCTGTACCTATCTCTTGATACATTATATATTAGTATACTTACCACCGATAAAAATATATAGTAATATGAATAAGTAGGTATTTGATTAATGTCATTTTTTACAAAGAAATAACATCAACATGTATTTTAGTACCACATGAATCACAAGCACATAGCAGAATATTCCTTATTAGGAACTTGTAGTACATACAATTGATTTAACCTGTTACTAATACTTTTTATTAAAGTATATTATTGTTTTGTTTTCTCTGATGTACATTGTTAAGGTAACTCGTTTCATACGTGATTGGTAAATAAATAATACCAAAAATACATTTTCCAAAATGCATTTATCACCATAAAAGGCAAATGATGAGTATAAACTTTTTTATTTATACATTTATGGTGTAATAATAGATAGCTTTCAATTTTATATCGTCTTTTTAAATTATCAAGTTACACTCAGTAGAATATTTTTCAAAATTTGAAATTTGAACACAATAAAATTCAGTCCCTAGTATAAATTCTTAACAAAATTCAAATAAATTAGACTCGAATATCTTTCAGTTTTCTTAGAGGAATGGTTTATTCGTCGATTCCTAAATTATATATATTAGTTTGTGATTGATAATGTGATAACTTATAAATGTGTGTTAACAATTTAATTAAATAAAAAATAAAAATATTTATCGGAAAATATAACAGTAAATATATCGGAATGATATATAAGTTCGTAGATAACAATTCGAAACAATTAATAACTAAACGTATTGCTTATAAACATAATTCAAAAATATTTTTAAAAAGTTTATAAATCGATATAGTGGAATCTTATAGTAGATTTATCGAACTATTCGAATCATTCAACATTTCATGGTTAGTTGAAAAAATAAATATTATTATGAATGAGATTAAATCTATCATTGAAAAAAAGTTTAAAATTATAATAATTCAAATACGTCAAAATATTTCAGAAAAAAATATTTATAAATTATTCACATCCTGATTCGACATACTATCTAAAATTCTCTAGAGTTATTTCAGTAACCTCTAGAGGTATATTTTAAAATGTTATTGAATGTTTAAATAATAGGTAAATTCAATTCTTGTCTTGCAATGTATAATATAATACTTATCAAGTTATCTTATCAATAATAAGGCCTATTTAATTAAATGTAATGAAATTAATATAAATTATAAGCTCAAATCATTTTTATGTTTTAATAATGTTACATTTTATCGATTCATTAATGTGATCAGCTATTTTTTCTACATTAAAAAAACTTAAAATAATTTTAAATGTCAACGACATTATGATTGTTTACAAGTTATGATTAATCACTTGAGTTCAACAAATTGCCGATTTCATTTAGCTTTTGAGTAAAAATATTCATGAATTAATAATTCGTCTTTATAGCAAGTTTTTAATTTAACCAACACTTGATCTTGGTTTTTTTAATAAATGAACAGTTATTTAGTTGATACTGTTGAAAAAGTATTTTTAAAAAAAAACATTTAGTTTTAGTTATAACTAGAGCTCGGAAGTTGATGCACTTTGAACATTTTTTTTTTAACTTTTTAGATGATGCTCACTTGGCCACAAATGTGTTTCATTAGTATGTGGATCCGAATAACAAATTTTTATTTTGTATTTTTTGGTGTTTGTTATTTTAAAGTCATTTTTTTTCAATTTTTAGGTCTTTTTCCCACATTTTTAGTAATTTTTACTGATTTCACACTAGTTCACTTCTTATCGTTTCTTATCGACCATTATGCAGATAACTTAAGACTTGTCCGATTTTATCTTGCCGACTACGTTCGTCGTTGTCGTGTTGTAGTGAATATTATAATGCTTACATTTTATTATTTTTTCTTATTATTCGATTAGTATCCGATTTTATCTTGTTAATTATAGTCATCGTATCATTTTTATGTTATAGTGAATAATACCTATTAATTTAAATTTTATTATTTTTCGTAATATTTTTGAAATGGCGAAAATTAAAATGTCGGTTAGTGCTCGTCTGCGTTTCCCAATCACTTCAGCGGACGTGGAGAGAAGTTTTTCCAAATATAAATATATATAAATATAAAAATATAAATATAAATATAAAATATTTATAACCAGATAATCGTCATTATTTTACTTTTGATAACATAAAATACGCTCTAATTGTACAATGCAATGATTTTGATTTTTGAGTAATTTGTAAGCTTTGATAAATTTATAAAACAAATGTTTGTTATTTTTTTATTTCATATTTTAAGGAAACTTTTTGTAATTTTTATGCCATATTTTGAGTAATTTGTAAGTTTTGATAAATATATATAGAATTTTATAGTAAAATAGAGTAAAATATTTAAAAAAATGTTTGTAATTTTTTTAAGTAATTTTTATGGATATTTTTTTATCATTTTTATGTCATATTTATATATTTTTTTTAGGTAATTTTTTAATGTTTTTAAGGTCATAAACTTCCGAGCCCTAGTTATAACTATCTCAAAGTATAATATTTACGATTAACTTGTATCGTAATGCATTTTTTGTTCGGAGCACGCAGAGATGAATACATCCCCAATTTATTTCTTTACCGTTCATATTACCATTATGTATATTATACGTGCTAACTTGGTTCAATCTTTCAAACAATTTGACGAGAAACCACTAATTGTAGTACAATGTTTCAAAGTTATAGAATACTGAGGGTTTTTTCTAATTGTATTTAGAACAATAATATATTTATATTGCTTCCCGAGGGTTTAAAAAGTTTGATAATATGAGATTTCAGAATGTGAATATTGTCTTTATAAACAACCCAAATTGCAGTCAATTTAAAATTAATTTATAAATATAAATCTGGTTACTATATTTATAGTAGCAATGAATTTCGTCTATTGGACATAAGTTATAACCAGGAAAAATAAATGTGTAATTATGTAATTTAGAAAAAAAAAAGTTTCTGTTTTGCATTCAGGAAATGCAATTATACATACGTACCTCGTACTCATATGCATGATAACCCTATGCTTGATCAGACGAACATTGTAGTGAACCTATTACGGAATTACAATACAGAATTATGTGTGACGGTTTAACTTTATTTTTTTTATCTAAAAGAGTTTTATTATACGATGAATATATCGTTTCTGGTTTTATAACATTGAAGATTGCTGATTTCCGATCTCAAAATATACATTTTATAAACATGCATATTGATTCCGTAATGGTTATCTTCGTTGGCGCTACGTCGTTCAACTCATAACATAATGATGACTCGTACGCGTCGATTACATAAAATATCTACATAATGCATGCTTTAGTATTCTACACTATTGACCCGTACCTAAGTTATATGTGTAGTTTGCATGTTATACGTAGTCGATGGCGACGGAAAAATAATTGTCATAGTATAAATTTTGTTTAGTAATAAAGTGTGAATAGGAAGTATAAGAGGGTGCGGAGAGACGCCCATACGTTAGAGGAGGAAACGCACAATGACCATGTTACATTTTTTTTTCTTTTTTTGTATGTAAATTTTCACTATGCAATTTTTTCTACACACCATCGGGGCGTAAAACACGCGTTGTTTGGTCCGTGCAAAATTCACATAGAGTAAAAAAATTAAAAAAGACCTGAATACATGAGTGACGATAGTATGACAATAATAATAGTGTACACACTAGAGCTGAAAGCAGATACCGTTACGATATACAAAACACTCACACTACGGATCATTTAGCTATAATATTTTCTCACCATTGTCGTGTCCAATATTAATTTATTTTTAAACACAATAAATTTTATATTCTTATAAATAGTTACGTATAAAGTATTTAAATTTAAAAATGTGACATAATATTATGATTTTCCCAATTGATTTATGCTGTTAAATCAATAGTACAATCGAGAATCATTATGACTCGATCAGAGATGAGCAATTAATAGTTAACAGTAGATTAATCTATATAATTTATAACTTGTCGTTTTTAAGATACAGTTTACAATAAATTAATAATATTAATATTAACGTTGAGGTTCACGTGTTTCAGTTTCTGTTGAATTATCTGCGAGTAACATTTTAATTATTATAATCTTATACTGCTGTCTCAGCAACTATTGGACTTGGATGGTTTATTGACTTACCGGGAAAATTATGACAATACACTAATTTTACCTACTATAAACTATAAATTCTTGTAAGGCACAGCTTATGATTTATACTTATACTTTTTATGAATACCTTTTGGTTTATTTTAAATCTAGAAGCTTACATATAATTAAAAAAAAATATATATATATATAAGTGATCAACATTTAACAAAACTTACTATAGATCTTAATTTTAAAATTCACATCAAAATTAAAACAATTAATTATTACAGTTTTCCACAAGATTAACGTTCAAATTAAGAATGCGTGACCGACGAAACTCGGAAATTTAACTAAGAATCGACTAAAAATTGTATGTTTACATAGTTATTCGATTTACAATTGACCTTTTATGCATGTTTTGATGTATACATTTATAAGTAAATGCTAATTAAATTTTTCCGAAAATGTCGTCTTGTGATTTTTATTAAATATAATAAACATGTTTGTTGGTTTTTTTTTCATAGATATTTTTCCATTAGACTTTCGGTATTATTTTTTAAAAGGTAATATAGTGTGTATGTATATATATGAAATCTGTATCATTAATCGAGTGCAGTTTTCAGTTGCCTGTCTATAAAATATACAATTGTAGACCATGTAAACTTCTTGCTTCGTTCGAAGCCTGAAATCATTAACTTGATAATTTTGTTTGATGCTTTTGATCGGGCTGAGAGAGCATCAGATTTAGCATGAGAATGCGTTGTCTCGGGTGACCTAAGGCACAACCTAACTGAATGAGAAAAAAAATATGCAAATATTGATTAGCCGGTTCGTTACTATTAAAAACGTTTGTCGTTAATCATCAATACACGGTTAATTTAACAGGACGTATAACTTATATAAATATGCAAGCGCTTATTGTCTAACACGTGTGTAGAACATCAAATTAATTTTAGTTTCGCACTCCGACCAAAGCGAATGTAACGTATCGTCTCCTCGGCTTGTAAACGCGAGTGCCCGGTACGCCAACAAATTCCAGTAGGATTTTTTTTTAATCATCGCGTTACCAGCCCAAGAGCTGGTTGGGTTAGACGAGGTTAGGTTAGGTCGTTAACCGATAATCGTTAACGAAAACGATGGGAATCCGTTGCCCGATGTCCGTCGCCCTAGAAGGCCCGGGCACCGGTGGCGTGGGCCGGGATGAAATCACCGGCCCCGGGGAGTTGAGCGAACGTATCGGAACGTGCAGATGCGATTCGGGACGGTGCACCGATCGAGTGCGCGCGTGTCCAGACAACAGCGTGTCCGCAATGCAACGGCAGCGCTCTACGCACGTACACGTAACACGTACGCGACACGTAAGTGTGCGTGAACGCGTATCGCGCGCGGTGACGAGACGGCGGCCGACGGTGGACGGACGGGAGAACACCAGTAACGGTCCGCCGGCCGCCGTGCGAACGTTCCCGGCCTTACGGTATTACGTACGTACGCGCGCGTGTGAGCGTGTACGCGCGTACCACCACTGCGGTCGCGCCGCGGCATGAACGCGCGTCGGCTATCGCTGCGGCCGCCGCGCACCACTCGGCTAACGAGCGTAGAACTTTCGAGACCGATCGGCCGGCAAATCGTAACACGACGCGTTTCCGGACCCGCACACGCAGACACACACGTGCGCGCGCACACACACACGCACACACACACGCGCGCGCGCGCGCTCGTACATTGAACATCACGTACGGGATATGGTCGCGGATGGATAAATGATAACGATTCGCGTACGTGAAATCTGCACGCGCTGGCGGTGCGACGGCTTCAATAGTGTCACATCCGTACGAACATCGCACACGTGTACGTATATGTATGTGGGTATGTTTGCGAGGGGCTTACGGGCGCGAGTCGCATTCGTTTCGCCGGGACGCTTTTCTACCGCACCTCGTCGAACACCCCTCTGCGTACCAGCCGGTACTCGCCGTACAAATATGTCCGTACGAAAGCCGCTGCGCGGTACACGTTCACACGAAACGTACCGACTCGGATGGCGTACGCTGTCTCGACGTAAGAACATGTGTGTGTAATCGAAATTGTTGCGTGTTTCAGGACGTGCGGTAAGATTTTGGTCAAAAACGGCGGACGGAACGGCATTAGTAGCGCCAAGAATTTTGATGCGTTGGAAGATGCCGAACGTGGCGGTCGTCGCTGTCGCCACCGCCGCCGCCCTGTTCCTCGTCACCGCCGAGACGGTGCTGGACGCCGGCGGCGGTAGCGTCGGCAACCGTTTCGGCGGAGGTGGCGGTGGTGGCGGCGGCGGTGGCGGTGAACGACAACGCGGCGCGGCCACCGCCGCCGCGAACCGTCACCAAGACATCGTCGACAGCGAGGACGAGGCCACGCAGCAGACACCGGCCGTCGTCCAGTGCGGTGCGAGTTGCTCGAACCACCAGGAGATCAAGTCGCTGAGCATCGAGCTGATCAAAGCTTCGATACTGAACAAGCTGGGCATGCGGAACCCGCCCGAGTTCGGCGACCGCGTGCCACCGAAGGTGCCCACCGACCTGCCGCCGCTTCAAGAACTGATAGACAAGTACAAAAACGAGCGCGGTGGCTCGGACGGCGGCTCGGTTGTCGTGATTCCACACATTCGGCACAAGTCGCATCACAACGACGCGTCCGGCGACGGCTACGATATGCAAAGCGACGAGGCGACCGTTACGGGTTACGTGCCGGCAATGAACGCGAACAACAAAAACGGCGGCGGCGGTAACGACAACGACTACGATGTTGACGACGACGACGACGAAGACGACTATCACGTCAGAACGCACAAGCTCATAGCATTCGCTCAACCGCGTACGTATAAAGCTGTACAATTCCAAATGACTATATTTCATTATTATTATTTATTTAAATCATCGCGTCATGCCGACGCAGAAGGTTAAGTTAGCATAGCTTTCGTACCGAGAATAATGTCGATTTACGCGTGGGGCATATTGCGTGGGTGGTCTCTAAGACGTACACCCTCCCACGCGCGTGCACGAAAGTCGACTGCGTTCGGAACAGAAATCAGTACCTGATACCACTATACAATTTGGCTAATCGTGCTCCATTCCATTCCGACCGTTGTGATTGGATATCTAAAATTTTTCCTTTAAATTAAATATTTCATGTAACTAAACATTTCAGAAAGTTTTTGTGTTGTAAATTCAACGGGGAACAAATAAGGTCGTGTTTAAGAAAGATCTTTTATTAAATCTGTCGTCCTAGCTTGGTTCTTTCAGTGTCGATTTTTTTCGATTGCATAGATCTTACGATTTTCTTGCACACGGCCTATTTGAAATAGAGATTTTTATAGGTATCTAATCGATTTAAATAAAAATTACGATAGTTTAGTTTTTATCTTATTCATATGCTACAGCTTGGCTTTAGTTCTTACTATAAGTATCTATAATTCGAGCGCAATTTACTAACTCCTAAAAAAAAAAAAACATTGCATCCCTTGACATAGATGACTTTGTGCTAACCAGTGTACTACTACACCGACTATAATACCATACTAAATTAATGTTGTTGCGGTATACTACGCTCGCGCATACACACACATATAACCATTCAGTTGTGTACTTAGTGTACTTGAACACGTTGTCTGACAGCGGGTATGTCGATTGTTGCGCTAGCTCGGCGTTCCCACCAGTCGTACTTATCAATATTCGCAAGCAGATTTATTTTTTCCCAACCGCCTTCGTAGAGCAAAGTAGTCTGGTCGAGTCATATAAGGGTAATGAAAGAGTGGTGGGTATAAATCACCGAGAAAATCTACAGTTGTTTAACTACAAAATCCCGTTATGTTTACTTTGTATTTTATTTATCTACCTTTACAGTCATTATTTATTTACGTTAATGGCATTTTTTTTCTAACAAATCGAAATATATTTATTGCCGATCTCCATTTTTTGAAACACATTGTATATCATTCGATCTCTTATGATAGATTATGTAAGATATGTAAGATCCACAAAATTATTTAATACCCGTATTGTTAAAAATTATTAGTTACATTTTATAAAAATGTATTTTAATTAATTAATGGAACATTGATATCAATTTGATCATCGTTTTTTTAGCTCATATTAATTGTTTCAGATTGTGTAAGCGATGTAAAGATTGAGGAATAGCTTGGTTGTACAATGTTCTATTTTGTCTTTGTAATATTTTGTTTTTTTTTTTTTTCGAAAATTCGCTTGAAGAAATGTTTCGAAAGTTTTATTCAAACACGCATCAATCGATTAGAAGTATAATTAAAATGTTATTTTAAAATATTAATTCGCAATTATAATTAATATCTATTATACTAATCAAAAATCAATAAAATTAGTAAAATATACAGTTTCAATTATTTTGTAATAATTTGGAAAATATTAATCCTAGAGTAATACAAATATTCTATAGGTCATCATTTATTTCATCATTTATTTTAGTTGTTATTAGAAATTTATGAGATCTGATTTTCAAAACTTATTTTATTTTTTAAACTGAAATGTTTAAATTTTTTTTTATAACACGGAAAATAATTATATTGTTTACATACATAATTATCATATTATTAGTAATGTTATCATTTGATATTTAAATTAATATGCATTAATAATTCTATTATTGTTCGTTTTATTATGATACATTATATTTTTGTTACATATTTTAAGAATTATTAACTCATTGTTGTTGCATATAATTAAGTACATATTTTAATATGTATTTATGCATATATTTCATTATATTAAAGTACAGAATTTCCCTTGTCCATTACATTCAGTTAACATTTATAAGCGTTATTTTAAGCAGAATATTAGTTTAACAGTTACATATTTGAATAATTAAACATAATATGGTAATTACGTGTCTACGTGTAGCTTAATTATTAAGGTGGTAATGATGAATTATCATTTTTTTTTTTTCATATAAGACTGAATATATCTTAAATTTGATGTAATCATGTAACATATAATTACTAAAATTGCATTTAAAAGAAGTATTAATAGTCTGCGGGTTAACTATAATCCTCTGATATAATGAAAATATGTCTCGCATACAGTGATAGTAAAAATTACACAATAAAAGTACTTTGTATAATTTCTTACTCGGAGAAAATAAAAATTCAATTTCGCGATAAAATTGTCTTTAGCTTGCGGTTGGGTTAGAATATATAATATTACAATCATGGATCATTATATAAATTTATTATCTACGTGATTTCATACCTTATAATGCACGCACAGTAATTTACTACATTTTTAACTCTTTTTAAGAAATGTCACTGTATGTGCAATAAATGCATGTGTAATAGCTGTTTTTAGACAGGTTAAATATAACAAGAGAAAAAAAACTGTCATGTCGATTCCAGGATGCTCGTATTTCGACTTAAGGGTGAAGCTCTATAATTCGCCGTCTTAACTCTCCGTCGTTGAATACGAATTTTCAGGGTTGCTTCAGTAATATACACCTGTAATATAATAATATAAATAATAAATGTAAACATATATATATATACTTAATGGACCTACAGTGTGGTTACATAATGATCGGTAACTAGAATATGTACATAATGTTGGCCGTGGCAGGGAAAGGGAATATCGATCGATCTTTCGCAGAGTTTAATGCACCCGACTTGGGCGCGACTGAGGTGTTTTATGAATTTCAAATAACATTGTACGCGTATTACAATATCCTATACTAGGTGTAGTATGGTCTCGGACTACGTAAGCACGCGGGTGCTCGAGCCCAGGTCAAGAAATTAATATTAAGGAAGGTTTTCGTTAAATACATACCTTATATTACGTTGGCAATAGTGTTTTGGTGGAAAGTTTTTGTTGCGTGTGACAATGGTTTACGATAAGTGATAATTTAAGCTGAGAATTGAAGTTAAAATTGATTTGAGCTCAATTGTTACTCAGTCTGTAACAATGTACATAAAAATAGGTAATGACATTTATCAGAATCGTTGAAAAATCTTAATTATGCAAAAAGTCTTATCCGTTTCTGTAAAGTAATATAAATGTAACTTTTACTTTTTAAAGTATCGTAAACTTTTTCAAATAATATATAATATATTTTATATCGATGTTGTATGTCAGTATAATGAAATAAAATTTTAATTTATCAAATTGGGAACTTGTTAAAACTTGTTTAACTTTACTAAAAAAATGATGAAAATCTGAAAAATTATGTGGTTTAATTTTCATTAGCTTAATCGAATTTAACTTTTCAAATATTTTGGAAATAATTGACAGTTATTTGAGGTACTCGTATAAAAAAAATATTAACCTCAAAAGTTAAATTTTGATTTTTTTCATATTTAATTTCATCTGAAGACATTTTTTGTATTACACTCAAACTTAGTGGCGTATTTATGGGAATGGGGGGGGGGGGTTCTGGAGTTTCTCCTCCACAAAAAAATATTTGAAAACGTCAAATTTTAAACATTTCAGTAATATAATAATTTCAGTTTATTTATTAAATTAAGTATTTAAGTATAATGAAAAAAAAATATACCTATATATAAAAAAAAATATTAAGATCGCTAATAATTAAATTGTAATCCGATAATAATAATAACAATCTACCGCACGGTACTCACACACACATGGTATATAAATAATCTAATGTGGGGAAATAATCGGTCGATAAGAATATCAATATCTTAGTCCGTGACTGTCACGTCTTGTCAGTTGTTAGCAGGCCCGTATTTAGGGGAGAGGGCACAAATAGGCACATGCCCGGGGGCGTCAAGTCTCAGAGGCAATAAAATATTTTATAATTTATTTATTTTAAAAATGATGTACCTAATGAAAAAAATAAAATAAAAAAAATAAAATAATATATTTTACTATTTTATAGTCTGTAAATTAAAAAAAAAAAGGATATTGTATGTTTTATTATGTTATAATTTGTTTAATTTGTTAATTAAAAAAAGTATTAAACGATTTTCATTTATAAGTTATATTTTAATATTAAAGAATTTAAATATTAAAATATTAAATATTAATTTAATTTATTAATTTTATTAAATATTAATATTATTTAAATATTAAAAGAATTTAATATTAAAGAATCTCGATTATGGACGAAATAATAAGTGTTATATTATTATTATTTATTTAGGATGAGGGCATAAATTATATGCCCGGGGACGCCAAATTTTTAAATATGGGCCTGGTTGTCAGTATGCACTATGCATCTATACGCAACATAAAGTAATATAAAATACGATTAATACGATCATACGTTTAATTTAGTTCGATTTCATTAATTTATTTTCATTTAATTGTTGAGTTGGTATTGAAAGAATACTGAAATGGAGCCAATAAAAAAAAAAAAAAATTCAAAAATTTCAGAAAAAACTTAATGGCCTTGCCATGCTATCTATTTGTTGAGATTTTGACTTTCAAACCGATGAAGTTTTTGATGATTTGGCAAATAAAAAAAGGAAAACTAGAATTTACAGTATAATTTGTAATTTTATTATAGTAGTATGTCAATAGTTTGATTTCAATAAGTTAATAAAAAACCTAACAATAAGTTGATAAAGAACGTTTTATACTAATTTATATAATAATTTCACTATTAGGTATGACACCTCCCCCGAAAAAAAAAAGTTTCTAAATACGCCACTGCTCAAACTGTATTCTATTGAAACATTAAACATACATTAAGCAACATTTAGCAAAAATTGTTATTTCTGTTCTATATAAATTGTTATAACTTGTTAATATTTGAATGGATTTTGGTACCTATTATAAAGATATAATAATAGTTATTATCATACAGTATAAAAATTATAAACATAAACAATTATTTCTAATGAAATGTATGCTGAATTATATGGTTATTAATTTGGAAGTACATTCGTTGTTATTATTTTTTATGAATTAATAATTTTTTGTTTCCAAGAAAACTATATTGCCAAAAATTAAATATAAAAAAAAAATGTAATTATTTTGAATTAATTGAACGGTTTTACAAAATGATAAATATTTACATATAATCGACAAAATATAATAGCGAACATAATTTGAAACCAGATTTGAATATATAATAATAACAATAATATATATCGACTAATTTCTATAAAACATTACATCTGATAGGTACATGCCATTTAGTGCCATTTAGTCATTTAGTGTTATGCGAAATCGTTGAAACCAAATAATTGTGTTTAGTTCGTTTACGGAATTTGTAACATATTGCAACATATAGGTCGACCCATCGAATTTAATACTGACTCGTGTACCTATTTTCTACGATTATGTCGCCGAACGAATATTTTCGGTTTGATTTACACGGCGCGCGAAACTTCGAGAAAACTATAGCTACGCTATTGCGCTGCTCGTCTAAATTTTAGATTCTAAAATGTAATTATACGCAAAGGACAGCATATACTATAACTATGTGTGTCATTATTTTATCAAATGGAATTCGGTTTGACGGGTGATTGATCGCTGTTTAAACCGGTAGCGCGGAATATTCGCTATGTATACTGCAGGGTGCTTTTGTCCGGGACACGTGCGTGTGTACGCATTATACAACAAAAATATACACCGTGCAGTCGTAACAAAAAGTAGAGGTTAATTTTTTCTTTTTATTTCTGTTCGGAGTAACGGGACGCGTAGGTACATGTAATATTAATAATAATAATAATAATAATAATAATAATAATAATAATAATAATA
>NW_020273227.1:103565-122241 GCF_003268045.1 Sipha flava
ATAATAATAATAATAATAATAATAATAATAATAATAATAATAATAATGATAATGACAATGGTAATACGTATGTATAGCATACACAACAAAGGCATGCGATGTGTACATTTGACGCGTTTAAACGTACAATACGTTGGGCCGACGGAGATTATTACGAAGTCGGAAAGGAACGAAGGATGTGAGAGACGAAGGAAGAAAGGGATATTAAAGTGTGTCAAATTATACATGACGGATTCTTGCGCATACGCCGAATACGATGGACGCGTAGACCATAAAGTAGCTGTACCGAGAAATGTGAATTATTATCCATAGCGTAATTATTGTTTCTCGACGGGTTTAACCTGTTTTTTTTCCTTTTTTACTCCCCACCTCCCTTACTCCCATTGTGCGTTTTACGTTTTATTTTCTTCGTCGTTGAATTCGATATTTATTTACTATATTATATTGAAGCAACGCATTGTCATCGTCGCTACAGAGACTAATCTAAAACGACGTTATTGTTTTTCGCATTTGTCCAGTGATTTTAAACCCGTATATGTGTGCGCAGCGTAAGGATGTTATCATATGCATCCGCCGCGTATACGATCACCTGGCACGAAGAACACCGAGGAAGTTTTATACCGGCCGCGTAAAAATTCTTTATTTTGCATTCTGACAGTGCATTCGTTGAAATAAATACATTTTGAAGTCGTGAAGAAAGGTCGAAAATAATTATCATATCACTAATGTAACATTGTACGTGTGCGACGCGTAAGCCATTATGTATTATAACATATAACGATAATCGCTGCTTGGTTTGGGCGATAAACTTATAATAACACCACGTGGCGAGTTTGGTAGCTAAATTTATTTTAAAAATAATTTTTTTTTTTTTTGATTTAATTAATATAAGAAAGGAAAAAAATGGATGAAATCCCACTTGTGGTGGGATATAACTTTCGAACTACGCTTCACACCAAATACATAGGAGAATTAATAAAGAGAAAATGAAACAATTAACGACTTATTCATTAAACATAAGAGACGATTGGTCATAGTTAATAGATCGTAATATTATCAAAACGATAAATAAGTACAAACATTCCCTTGCATAACCCATTGTTCCATTTTCTTCCATAAAAATTTATTTTTACATTTTAGTTGTTAACAACCCGATACAATCAGATCCCTGATTTAGAATGAAAATAAGTGATTACCATCGCAGTCAAATTACACATTTTTACTACCAATTGTTTAGTATATTTCATGTTATTTCTATTTTTTTATTTTATTAGGATTGCGATATTTGCGATTTATTGTGATTGTTATCCAACACTAAATGTCATCTGTCCTTTATGGGTGCTTTTAACATTCTTATAATTCTTGCTTTCAAATAAAACTAATTTGTGTCGTTTGTATAAAATATTTTATAACACTGATAATCACTAGTCATTGTGTGCATATGTGTGTACAAATAAAATGATTAATAAATATATTGCATACATTGCATACTTGTGTTTATAGAATACCTACAAAAACTCACACTTTAGGGTTATAATAAATACATATTATATACCATTTAAAATAAGTACATTTTTATGGGTCTACTGTGTTTTTATTATACTTTTATTTCTTTTATTTAAAATTTTAGAAATTATAAGATATTACTGTTTCATTATGAACATTTTGCAGTTTTCTTTTCGAATTTCACATCTGATACACCATGATGTAATATTATGCTTAAATACATAATGCTACATGAATAGACGATGATTGGACAAATAATTACCTTTTTATAATAAAAATAATTTATATTATTTTTAATATCCATTTATATATTGTTGTTTTGAGTTTTATTAATCGTATACCTTGACGGATTAGGAAATATTCGAGAAAAGTTCGAACAAACTAAAAATATTTTAGGGGCGCTGTTATTGGTATGATGGTGGTGATATGCGTGGGAAATTGCCGCTGGGTTTGGGGTAGATGATTCTCGTCCCTTGGCGTCGTCCTAACGCGGTTATAATGATGGCGTTTCGATCGTAACAATAATAGTAATACTAACAACAAAAACAACAACAACAACAAAACACTCAAAATATAATATACACGATTAATGGTGTAATAATAGTTATAGTAATAATAATAAATAATAATAATAATAATCTTAATAATAACAAAAATAAATACCGACCACCACCCTTTTGTCGGGGGTCGGTTTTTTATGCGGCACACAGATCCCACGATACAGAAACTACGAGGCCACTCTTTACTTTTTTTCACGTTCTCCGAGCAAACGGGCCAGCACAGGATTACGCAAGCGATTCTGTGGGTATACAGGAAAAAATTGGACGTCGTCATCGACGACTCGGTGGTCATCATTGAAGTGCATCGAATCAACCAGATAACCATGCACCAGACGCTTTTGACCAGCATAAAGGTGAGCTGACAACAGTTGCAATACTACACACATCGTCGACGTATACATAATATTATGTACCCTTATTGAGCGTGAGACGTTTGGAATTATAATTTCAGAATCTCACGTGCCGCGTACGCACACGTATTTATATCATGCAATATCAATATGAAATGCATACGAAAATGTCATTGTATATACATTTTAATTTTTCTTCACCTGTTCTTAGCATGTCATGAATACGACCGAGCCCGGCTGGATACCCATTGACTTACAGAAACGTATGTTCAAAACACCGGACAGGGCTAAGAACTTGACGCTAATGGTGCACGCGTACTATCACAACAAGAATATGTCCCACGCCAAGACGCCGTACGTTACGGACACCAAGAAAAATGATATGACGAAAGTACGTATATTTTTTAATTTTTATTTTTATCGAAGAACGTGATGGGACGTACATGATTATGACAAAATAAAAATTGAAATTACTTTGATATGGTTCGAATAAGTTAAAAAACATTAAACTATACGTATTTGATTAGTTTGTAAGAAGGTGGGTGATGTCGGAGAAAAATTAAGAGAGAACGAGAGATAATAATATGAAAATAGTTGACTTAGATACTTGTATTATATAAAACCCATTATAATATACTAAAACCAATATTGGACACATAACGCTATCGATTTACCGAATTATCGAACAACGGTTTTGAAAATTATTTATCGCTATGAATAATTTATCTTATATATTGCTATTATGTTTTGTTATACAAGTATAATGTAATAAAAACAACTAAGGAGTTAAACTTAAAAAAAATTTTTTTTATGAATTCTGCGTGAACTGGGAAAAGCTATACATAATTATTGATTTTATATCATGTAATTTTTTCAATGCTTTAAAAGTTTCTTCATTAGATATTTCTTTTATAGAAACACAAATCTTAGACATCTATAATATCTTAGTTAAGATTGTATTCTAAAAATAAAATACCATGATTCCGAGTTAAAATTCAATGATAAATTGCTAAAAATAAAATTTAATTTTAATCATAAATCAAATTTGAAGAATAATAATAATAAGTTGTCATATTATTCACGTTTAATTCAATATTACATATTAAAACTTATGTATAGTTCTTAGTTATGATTAATGAGAGTATAAATTAATTTAATAACACATCCTAATAGTTAATTTTAGAAAATTGGATACAGCTAATAATGAAAATAGTATTTTAATTAAAAAACCAAGTTTCAATTTTACAATTATTAGTGTTTTTAATAATAAGAGTTGATACTGATTTTTTTGCGCTACCTTTTATCAAAAATTTAATTTTACCCATTAAAAACAGCTAAGCTTTAAAAAGATTTTTTTTCATTTGAACGAAACTTACTGCAAAGCTTAATATTATGTTATAAAGAGGGGCTATACAACCTCTTGAAATTCCCTTCTTTTACCCGTTCTTGTATACAAATAGTTTTGTGCGTAGAGCCTTATAACATAGACGATAGTGTTGTCTTTAAAATAATAACGAAAAAAATATACAATATATAAAACACGTACGACATGACGACATGTTTAAGCACGAATTATTGTAATGCTATAACAATATAATATATTATTATAGTATATTATTTATTATAATGTTAAATTTATCGCGCATGATTATGCGAAAAATAATCGAATATTACACGCACGTCGGCGCTACGTCATTGGCACGATAAAATAATTTTCTGATCGGTTGTTGTAAGTGGAAAAAAATAATAATAATAAACTAAAGACATCCTAATAGCATAATAATAATAGTGAGCACATGGTATTAAATACTTGTATACAGTATGTAATAATAATAGGTAATAATATATTTATACCATATATATATATATACTATAAAACGTGTATGAAGTGCGGAAGATTGGAGGTGTAATATGCTAGGGTTCAATCTCTCTCCTTCCTATATTCTCACCATTTACGGTTTTTCGGTCGAAAAAAAAATCGTTTTATCGTCCCCGACGACCGTGAAACCGTGTCGATCACGGTTTGCTAGTCGTTGTTCTTGTGTTGGCCGACGCCGCCGACACCGACGCCGCCACCGCCTCCGCTGCCACCGCCGCCGCCGTACCGCTAGCACCTCTCCTCCAACACCACCACCACCACCACCATCATCTTATACAACACTACCACCACTACCAACACTACCACCACCACCATCACCATTACATTTAACAAATGCACACCACCACCATCACCATCGTCACATTCTCCTGATTCTAATCCAATTGGTCTCCGTAATATTGTTAGATCCCGTATCTGGAGGTGCACACCCGGCAGATCCGGCGGTCCCGGTCTAGGCGGAATGCGGTGTCCGGGTTGACGTGCAACGAGACGTCCGCGGAGCCCCGGTGCTGCCGGTACCCGCTGGAGATCAACTTTGACGAGTTCGGCTGGGACTGGATCATCGCGCCGAAAAAGTACACGGCCAACTACTGTTTCGGTGCGTGCGAACCGTTGCTGTTCCAAAGGTACCCGCACACGCATCTGGTGCAGATGACCAAGGCCGGCATGGGGCCGTGTTGCGCGCCCCGCAAGATGTCCACCCTATCCCTGATGTACTACGACACCGACCAGAACATCATCTACGGCAAGGTTCCCGGCATGGTGGCCGAGAAGTGCGGCTGTAGCTAGTCGTACGCATTTGCGCACGCGCACGAAAACACACACACACACACACACACATACACACACACGTACACACAAACCCCAACATCGATAAGTTACGGTGTTATGATTGTCAAATATTATGCAAGCCGAGATATATGCGTCTACGATCGCATCTTATAAATTCTATTTAATTTAATATTTATAACAAATATTATCCCCCCGTATAATTTATTGTAGCGGTAATTAATATAACATTCGTGTTTTGTAAAATTTGTTCGCACCACATTTCATTGTAAATACTTACATCCTTTTACTTGTTTTTTTTTTTTTTACTGTTTTTTATTGAAAAACTGTTTTCAAGTTGCTGGTGACGTCACGTATGGCATCGGATGATGCGAGTTAAGTATTAATTTTAGTTATAACTATAGTGTTAATATAAATAAACTATTTCGCACAGTGATTACTCTACTTTTATTATTTTATATTTTGTCAACATAATAGTTTATTGATATACTATGGACAAAAAAAAAAGAAAATCTAAACAAAAACTTAACATAGTTTATATGATTGTAGCTATTACGAAATATTTATTAAAATTTTTTTTTTTTTTGGCATATTGTTAATTATTAATTAATACATAACATGTCGTCCACTTGTTTTAAATGTAGTTTTTTTTAAACTCATTATTTTTTAGTTAGTATAATTGTAAGTACTATAAAAAATATATTATTATTTAAATAGTTTGGCAAAATAATCGACGGTTATTGTAACACGAATTAGCTATTATTTATTTATTTTAAACAATTAAACGTGTATTAATTTACTGTGATATTAACCACCGAGTTATTACGAATACCTAACATTTTTATTATACCATTAGACGATTGGTTCCTAAAACAAATTATACAATCATATGGTAGACGCGACCGAAATCGAATAAGCGATAAACGCAATTAGTATCCAACGGTTGAGAGCGGATGACGTAAATTAATAAATCAGTGTATTATTTTGACATAAGTTGCCGTAGTTATTTATTGTTTGCGCGTCAATCGCGCGAGGTTTAAACAGTTCGATCAGACGACGGACTTTTATTGGTGGCCGTCGTACGCACAAACAAAGAAGTGGGTAGTGTACGGAAAACATTATTGGAACGTACACTATATAATACGATACTATATTGTTATAGTGCCTTTTGTAACGGGCTCGTACCGACGTGCGCCGCGACCTATACGGTTTCGTCGGAACGCGAAACCTCGTAAACGACGATAAATATTCGCAGAAATGACGATCGCGACGGCGCGCAATAGGTATACGGGGCCCAGAGGAATATATTAAACGCGTCTGCGATCCGCGCGCAAAACCGTAGCCGAACAACAAACGACAGTACAAAACGAAGTTCATATAAAATTTGTATCGCGAAAAAACGATACTGTAATGTAACCCGGACTGTGCGGCAGCTGTACAGACTGCCGCCGCCGCAGTCGCCGCCGCCGATCGATTGTTCTGTTCGCCATATTATAACATATTATTATTGTAATGTCGTGCGAGAGTTACTGGACGGCGGTGGCGACGGCCGATTCAAGGCGACTTTCACAATGATCGGGGATCTTGTGTCGCGAAATAACGTGTGCATATAAAAACACGCGCGTCGCATACGAGTATTTTGTGAATTTTTTTTTTTTATTCATATTTTGATATACACTTGCGTGTCGTTAGTTTTTGTTTTCTGAGTTCTCGCCGTTCCTACACATACACAATGAGTATACTTTTTATATTATTATACATGTGTAAAAACTGTATAATAATAATAATACATTGTGTACGGTAGTACAACGACGATTGAGATAATATTATTATAGCAGGTATTATTTTGTTAATAATATGCATATGACAAAAATAATACAGTTAGAAGCAAAAAAAAAAAAAAGGGAAATATTATTCTTACGGTCGAATTAATCGAATTAATTCGTGGACGGGCAAAACGAATTCGAAACGTCTACGCGAAACTACATGACAACGACGATGTAAATAAAGTGTTGGGTGCATCGGCCATCGTCGAAAACACAATTTGGTAATTGTTTCTCTCTCTCTCTCTCTCTCTCTCTATCTATTTCTATCTATCTCTATCACTATATATCTTTCTCAGTATCTCGCTTTTACGACACGCGCTCTGAACGCGATACATCTGGCGTATGATCGAATTTCTATGACCGCGGGAACGCTGTGCACCACCACCGCGGTACATGCACAACTCTAGACGGTTTATGCGCACGAAAACAATACGAGAAAACAATAACGATAATAGTGTCACGAATGATATTGCGCGACGTGCCGTCATGAAATATACGTACGTAACCACTATGTTTTTTTTTTTGCACAGATCCCGTACCTGGAGGTGCACACGGAGTACAACCGGCGTTCGCGGACCAAGCGTAACGCGTTGGGCATCAACTGCGACGAGTCGTCCACGGAGACCCGGTGCTGCCGGTACCCGCTGACCGTTGACTTCGACGAGTTCGGCTGGGACTGGATCATCGCGCCCAGGAAGTACACGGCTAATTACTGTTCCGGCGAGTGTCCGCTGGTGTTCCTGCAGAAGTACCCGCACACGTACCTGGCCCAGCTGGCCAACCAGACGACACGCGCGTACTCGGGCACCGGGCCGTGCTGCGTGCCCCGCAAGCTGTCCGCCATCTCGATGCTGTACTTTGACCAGGACCTGAACATCATCTACGGCTTGTTGCCCGGCATGGTGGCCGACCGGTGCGGGTGCAGTTGAGCAGTCGGACACCCCCTCGAGCCGTCCGCATTGATCGTGTAACACCGATCGACCGTTGCGTCAAACAATGCAACGCGTGCGCACGCGCGCGCACACACACACACACACACACACACACACACAGTGGCGAATACATAAATTTTGTAGAGTGGGGGGGATCATTTGCCAATAAATCCTTATTTTTATTTTATCATTATTTTTTTTTTTTTACGTTTCTAACGCCTTCATACTAAGAAAATAGTCTTATAACATTTAAATAAAGGCCTAGGGAGGATTTGACCTCCACATCACCTCCCTGTATATGCCACTAAACACATACACATACACACACACACACACATACTCGTCATCGCAAAATTATTGCTGCATCACCGATACCGATGACGATAATACGGTGCACCTCGCATGTATACGCATTGTAATTCGGTTAATTTTTCGTTGTAAAGCAAAATTAATAAAAATAAAAAAACCGGAGAAACCTACACATAATAATGTACTAACGTAGTAGGTATACGTCTTTGTGCGCGTCGTAAACGATAATACATATCATTATTAACGGTTTTCGGTTCTTAACGCTTCCTCCTCCCCTAACACCGGCCACCCAAAACACAAAGTCGACAATAATAATAGGTATATTATACAATCGGAATCGCAAGCAATTTAAAAAAAAAAAAACGGATATAACGAATAGTCTTATACAAACAATGATACACGCGTGATTGAAAAATGAAAAAATGTTTTTTTTTTTTTTAATTCTACACCCGACACATTATATAAGTACCTTTATTAATCCTATATTATCCCTACTCTGTACAGTTTTTCTTCCGCGACGCAACCATTTCTTAATCGATGACAATCAAGAACAATCGAGTCAATTATTAACTATAAGCGAAAATAAAACTTAGTACATATAATTATTAACTGATATATAATTTGGTCGTTATTCTTACATATAAATGAATTTCCCCCGAGCGGTACCTTGTGTGTTTCTAATACTGTTTTTGTTTTTAATTTTTTATTTTTTTTACTAGAAACACGCGATTCTCGCTTATTAAAGTTATCATTGTCTGCATTTTATACAAATTATTGCATTCATAAAAGTAATGAATAGTAATTAATTCCATGCACTACCTCGCTTTCGTATAGTATTTTATACTTATTATTTTTTTAATTTTCGAAGACATTTCCCCTTGTCTTATTATCTAATATTTATTTTTTAAAACGAAAAAAATAAATTAATCTTTTGTTATTATAACATGTATATAATTTAAGTTACTACTAATGTACCTATTGACGATTATTATACATATCCCTTATGAGGTTTAAACGATTAACTTTGTTATGCATCTAGTATTTACGTTTTGGCTATACATAATACGGATTTAACTGAATTCTAATTAGCAGTTCATAAACTTGATTACTTCTAGAAACGTATCATCTAATGTAGAGATAAGTTTTATAAATATGTTGTAAACGATCAAATGTTCATATTTGTTTTCATTTTCATTTAGTATAAATTAAAAATACGATTATTAATTATATTAACGATTAAAATTATTTTTTTGTTTTATTCATTCGTATTTTTTATGTTATATATAGCCACAGTATATGTTTAAGTTCCTTTTTGGTTAAAAAAATTTGTATGTCTATTTATTTTACATACTGAAATTATTTTGGCATTCCTAAACATTAATTTTAAGACAATTCTAATAACATATTTTGTTATTTTGAATTTCATACTTTGTATTGAATATTTACTAGGTACCTACTATACTCATATATTATACTATAGTGTTTATTTTATATAATTGCGTTTTATATTTGTAAATAAATAAAAATTACTTAACTAAATTGTAAACATTTTAAAGGGGTTCTAGTATAAGAAATAAAGTGGGATAATACTTATTATTTATCATCTAAAAACGATCATAATTTGAATGATAAATTCAACTTTTAGAGTCGTTTTCAGTAGTGATGTGTAACTCATAATATGTGGAAAATGTGTATTGAAGGATTGTTTTGAATTGTATTGTAAAAAGTAAATTATAAGTCTATAAAAATTGCATTCATTTATAAACTAATCTTAAATTAAATTGGCGATACAATATGTATACATAATATTTGAATATAATACATTTTTTAACATTTTTATTATTTTTCAGTTGATAGTTAAACAACTATCGGCCTTAATCATTAATCAAATATATTTTATACAAGCTATTGCCATATAACATGTTTCATCCAAGGTAAATAAAGAAAAACGATATCCTATATTTTATAATTATATACAACTATTGTATTTGAATATATGCAATTGATTTATGTCATATTAAGAAAACAAAAATAATTAAGTTAGTAAAATATGTACGTAGAGTAAGATGTTATCAACTAATAGTTAAAACTAATTCAAATAAAGTAATGAAAGACAACCTTGCAAAATCCAATTTCAGAATTTAATAGAATGAGAACAACTAATCATAATTAAATTTTAAATTATGATACTATATTTTTTTAGTCATTTACGATGTTAACAAATTGGACTGAAAATAATAATTTTTTGAATGTTTTTTTCCAAACTGCAGAGTATTTTTATTTTATTTTTTATATTTGTGGTGGCAGAAAATAACATTTGTTGTTTTGTTACTGGAATGTCTATAACTACCAAGAAAATAATAAGAATAAAAGTAAAAAAATTAATTATTATTGAATATATACAGGGCAGAGGTAAATAAACTGATTATATATGTTTTAGTAAGACAATCATAGTTAAAATCTTAATTTTTTTTTTTTTTTTTTAATTAAATTGAATTAATAATTTATTAATTTTTATTAATTTAATAGAATAAATATAAAACAATATAATACTGCAATTTATATTAAAATTGTTGATAAAAAAAATATTGTGTTTTATAGATTATTATACTAAATCAAGTATCTAAATATCAAACATTTAAAATTATATATACTATAATTTACTATTTTTAACAGGTGCTTTCCATGCAATATAGTATACTTATTTGTATTTATATAATCTAACTTGTACTCCGTAAATTTTGTATTAATTTGTGTATATCAGAATTTCAATTTTTAATTATTTAAAATGTATTTTCTAGACAATTATCTAAGATTAAAATAAAAATATTAGTAAAAACCTATCAAATTAATATTATATTGTACTCATGTTTTGCTAAAAAATATATTTTTCATAATTTTGTCAAATGAATTGTTGAGGTTACATTAACAAATTTTGAAATTAATATTGTAATTTTATCATAAATCAGCTTATATAATTTTAAATAATATTTTTATCTTTTGGGTACGTACTGTAATTAAATGGTAAAATATATAGTATAATAATGATTGAAAATAAAAATTTAAAATGAATAACTATAGGTAACAAAATATATCAAAATTGAATTAAAAATATCATAATTAATATATAATAATTAATAACCTAATTTTCTCAAACAATGAAAAAATACTTTAAAATATTTTGATTGAGACTTTATATTTATATTTTACGTGACCAACATATTAAAATATAAATTTACAAATATTATTTGAACTATAGAAAAGTATTAATTGTTTAAAGAATCTTAATTAATTACAATGGACATACTATATACTATATATTATAATTAAAGTATACATATGGCTTATGTTAGTAAACAGTCGAAAAATATTAATTTTTTAATAACTAAGCACATTTTATTTTAACATTTATAAATTATTGTTATTGTTCTAAGAATTAATATTGTACTAATAATTTACAAAGATTTTAATGAAAATGGGAAAAATGATTATAGTTTTATATAATTACAACATTTTCTATGCTTTCAATTTACGAATTATAAAAAAAAAGTAAAAATTTTAAATAAAGCAAAGAAAATTGTGTAATTAGAATTTATGATTTATAAAAGTTATTTATATTCATATGTTATAAAATAGAATAAATCTTAAAGGACATACTTTTTAAATTTACCATCTCATAACTATGGTAATAATTACATCAGTGTTTTTTTTAAGGAGATTATTGCTATTAATTTGTAGTATATATTAATAATTGATATTATATATAATTGAAAGTTTTGAAAAACATCAGTTATGTTATTTATGGTTAGTTATGAGATCATATGATATGTTATTACAATTATTAAATTATCTTTTTTTTGTTATGCTTAAGAGTTACATATCTGGCCTCCGAATCTAGCAGTGTGAGCCTCATCAATTTATTCATAACTGATTGTTAATGAAATGTCTTAAAAATTATCGAGATATAATTGTATAATAAGTTTGCTAAAATTTCAATACAAGAAAAAAAAATATTTCCGATCTTGTAAAAAAATACTTTTGAAAAAATATTAAAATACTATTACTAGTATTTGCATAAAATATCATATATTTGATAAATTGATTTAGTACATTTGGATATTGACTTAAATTGTTAACTATTGTGTAGAATACAAGTTATTTGTACTAAAAATAATAATAATAAAATAATACTTACAAAATCAATAACTTTGCTTTTAAAATGTTTGTATAATGTTCAATTAAAAATTAAAATTATCATAGTCGTATCGATATAAATGTAACTCTGCATATTCTTTTTTTTTAATTCATTTAAAGTTATAATTTTATTAATATTATTCGATATTAGATTTTAATAATATAATGCCATATATATATATATATATTGATGTCTAGTTGCAAATAATTTCTAAGTAATTGAATTTTTATAACTATCCAATGTAAAAATATTTATTATTTTCATGTTTATCGTATTTAAGTTGTATGCATTATATACTGAATATATTTTAATATATTTATAAATTTGACAATTTTATGTTGTTTGAAAATGTCAGGTGATATTCATTTTAACATAAATACTTAAAACTGTATAAAAGTTAGAAAATTGAAAAAAATCATGTATTTTTTTCAATTACATAAAATGTGTGGTTTTCGATTAAACTAATTGACATTTTTCTTGTTTTATGTGTAGCTTCTTTACTGATAATTTCCCCATATGGCAAAATGTATTTAAAATACATGGATTAGTAAGAGAAAAAAAAATGTATTTACGTTATGTCTCTCGCCTGTGGTGTATTATGGTTCTAATTTATGCAAACCAGAATGTTGGCGCCCCCATCGTTTGATTTACGATGGATTTGTATTTAAGGGCAAGCCGATCTCATTTTGAATCGTGGGCGAACCACTTTTGAGGTGTATATAGTACCTATTGTATATCTGCCGCAATCGTTTAAATCATTTGGATATATTCTTTTTATTATTATTATTTACTTTTTTAAAATTGCCAGACATTCGAGGCCGTTATTTTTTTAAATGTTCAAAATTTCGCGAACCTTGAATAAATCTGAATATAGAAATTTAGCAAATGTGCAGTGTAGATATTTTATAAACATTTATGAAACCCAAACGATTGGTTTATCTATGTAAATGCAGACTAATTTTACATACACGCTAATCAATAAAAAAAGAAAAAAAGAAAAAAAAAGAAATGTACGAACAAACACATTGTATTCTTGATTAGTACGTCGATTCTAGTTGGGTTTTGTTGTTCCTATTAATTGAGATAGCGTGATCACTTTTGACATGTTTTAAAATACATTATATTAATATGAAAATCAAATAAGATCAAATAGATTATTCATCGACATAATTCTTGCATTTTGAAATATAAACGTAACACCAGTTTTTTAATTAAATTAAGAATATGTATTATATTTAGGACCTTGTATTACATGACATGTGAACATAATATTATGTTTTATTAAACACTAGGTTTAAATTTAATTATTTTTAAATACATCTTATCGATATTTATATCGTAATAATAACTTTATTTATTTCGTTTAATTATGATTTTAGTATTTTTTAGAGATGAATTACGAGTAGTAAAAAACTGGAATTTTCGATTTGCCTTTAAGACATAATATTTTCTCTGGTCTAAAGTCAAATTAATTCAAATGTAAGCTGAATATATATATATATATATTATATACTTCTCGAGGTGGCAAAATCAAGAATATACATCTGGTTTCATTTCGGTCAATAATTCAGCCACTTGATTATTTTATTTTTATTCTACCAACATTATATTTCATAGTTATAACAACTATGATAAATATTTAAATATTTTAGTATTAGGGTGGGTGCAGATAAAATAAGTAAAAGTAAAATATCCACAGCGTAATGTTTATAGCATGAACTGTGGTCGATGTAAAATAATGAGCTGTCTAAATACCAACGACTGACCACAGAAAATGAAAGACATAATATTATCTATATAATGTAAAAAATGTTCCAGCACCTGTTGTAAATAGTTACAATTTAGAAAACAAGTAAATTTACTTTCTTTTATTTGAGTTATGAACTCAAATGCTGATAATGTATATTGCTTTATTGAAATCAGTAGATATGTACTTATTCAAACATAATTAGTAAATGAAGTATTCAGTTTCAAACACGAAGTACAAATCGTGAACCCGTTATAATTATTAAATTATGCATGAAGCACTATAAGAATAATTTTAATTTAAAAATGTATTAAACAATTTATATTTAAACACGTGTATAGTAATTTTTGGAAGATAATTGTAAGGATAACTAATTGTAATTATTTAAAAAAACAATTATCTGAACTAAAAATTAAGATTAAATAAAATCATACATATAATAAATGTAATGAAGAAAAACATATATTAATAACATTTTTTTTTTCATCAAAGAGACACATTTAACAATTTTTGTCTCAAAAATTACACATTAATTTAAATAGATAAATAATATACATCAAAATAGGAACCCTTCTTAATGTTTTAGTAAGAACAAGTCAATAAATACATATTTTATTTTATTTTATTTCACGGGTTGAGCCCTTTGATAAAAGTAAACTTATATAAAAATCTTATAGTGATAACAATTAGTATTAATATTACAACGATTCTAATACGCTAATATGTATATGTATACAAAATAAAAATGAATGGAAAAATAATGATTAACATAAAAGTAGATTAATATATATTAGATATCTAAGGTAAGTTTAGAGGCATTGATATTGGCATTATATAATTTACATCATAACATAGTAATATTGGTTAAAAATGCGGACAAAAAATAAATTAAGCATCACATAGTTTATTCATACCTCAATTATAAATTTCAGATTTTGATATAAGTGGCAATAATTTTTTTTTCTTTTGATTTGTTAATTTAATCTAAAAGTTTCATATTTATAAAAAAAAAAAAAAATTATTAAACAGCGGAACACAGTTGGTAACTTAGAGGAAATTTTTATTTTATTTGTAGCTTTTATAATATTAATAAAAAATAGAGCAAATACTATAAAAAATATTTATATGATTTAAAAACTAATAGTAATAAAAACATTAAATAATAGCTTCCATTTACCGCTTATTAAGCGTGATATATGTTTTTACTTTTTATTAATATAAAAATATCTAGTAAGTGATTGGATTTGAATCAAAATTATGTTAGATTGAATGTGGTATGAGATTTTAACTAAACAGGAATGTATAAATATTTTGTTTTATTGTTGGTTTTTATTTGTCTCTTTAAGTACAAAACTGTATGAGCACATGTAAAAAAATGTACAAATATTATTCAACAACAGTGGATCGTGTGATGTTTTTCAAATTTGGTTCATTGAAGGATGTTCAACGGTAATAATATTGTCATAACAATAATTCATTGATTGTCAGATTCAGATAATCTCTTATTTTACTATTATTGTTTTATTCTCATTATAATACTATTATATAAAATTCACGTGATCGTCAAATCTGGAAGAATGTATATGCGGTTCTGACTCAAGAATAAAACGGTACAGATACCGATCTGGTGCCCGCCTGTTGGGATGTCCGACCACACTCGTACCTGTTTGTCGTATGCGTGTATCTTCATGTGTGTGTATATGACCATACGAAGCGGTCAAAAGATGATTGGAAATATATCTCCAAATTACTCTCAATTTATTATCACTTAATAGTGAAACTTTCGTCTGTCCAAACCGATAGACGGACACAACAAGAATAATAATACCAACGGTAACCGTTAAGTAGAAATACTGATTATTACTGAAGAAAACATATGTTAGCCGTTAAGTAAAAACAAATCATTTTCAAGGGATTCATCTTACGTTCTTGAACTCGGCACATTTAATTTATTACAAGAAGGTACCTCTAGTGTCGTCGACATGTTTTATTTTTGTTTGAAGTAATATATTTTACATGTAAATCGTATACGAGAACAATAATTAAACAGTCACTAAGTATATTTATCCAGGAATACTGAACGAGTTCGGCAAATATAAACATTAAAAAGCTAAATATAGGCTTTAAGTAATGGAATAAAAATATCCGAATACCAGGATTTGATCAGGTAAGTCAATGGATATTTTTCATAGATGGAATTTTATCATAAGTATCACTAGTACCATGTTTAAGATTTTATTTTTCCTTATATCAGTTGAATCTTTTTTTTCAATTAAAATTATTTATTTTAGTATTGTTCTATATATATATATTACTACTAAGTATGTAAGAGTAAAGTTAAATATTAATAAAAAAAATAAATAGTTTTTATAATTTTATATGTCACCATTATGATTTTAATAAGTAAGATCGTATTAAAATCTAAAATATTTTACTTTTTTAGAAAATAAGTAAAATATTTTCATTCTAAATTTCCAAGTCTGTGGCATTTCTAGATTTTCTTTATGTCACTGTGTGTTTCTTGTATATGAGGTGTATCCTGTCTTCACTGAATGCTGCTCTCTTCGAAGAGATTTTTCGCAAAGTGCTTTTTTCAATAAACATTACATTGTGATGTTTACGTTTCCGTAGCTCATCCTTTGGAACGTAACAATTTCCTTTTCCTGGTATCAATAATAAAAAACGTATATAGTTTATGCAATGATGTAGATTATTTTAAAAGAAATTTGTTAAGGACGTTTGTATTTATGTTATTTATAATTACAAATAAATCATAAAATATTTCATAAGACTATACTAATGTTCTACTAAATAGAACAAAAAGTTATTATATTAAATTACATCTTAAGAACTGTTTAATATTTAAAACAAATGTTACATATACATTATTAATATTTTAAACATTACGAGTAAATTCATATTTGATTTAACGGTTAAACAATAATATTTTCAATAACAATGTAACAATAATAATACAACACGCTGAAGTGTCTTCGCGGGGTATAATCTAGTTATTTTTTATGTCATTTTTAAATACTCCCGCTAATAATATATTGCTTTTATTTGTATTTTTATCTTTAATACTTATGAATATTAATCGCAGTATGTTTAACGATCTAATTTTCACTAATATTATCAAGTACTAAGTAGTATTTTTTATTGCTTACTTATGATGAAAATATAACATGTACATTTGCATGATCAACAGCTCTATAGTAAATTTATATTGAATCAATCTAACACAAAATGATCGAAATATTTTTGTTTTTATTTGATTTGAATTATTATATATAACTATTAGGCAATAAAAAACAAAACATTAAAAATTAATATTAACGGTTGGGATCTGTAAGATTAGTTCTAATATAATTTTCAATTTTTTTTCTTAAGCTAAGAATAATTTAAATGACTAAAAAATTGATGAGTATCTGATACCGTCTATTCGTATATGCGGTTTCCGAATTAAAATATGCTGCACGATACTTAATGCAGTTACTATGATTGTTTACATAAAAAAAAAGGATCGAATGAAACTATTCCTATATCTATATTTGCCCTAAATAAAAAAAAGTCAAATCCATCCATAAATTAAAATGAGTCAAACATTGACGATAATATGAATAACTTTTTATAAATAGTATAAAAATAAATTATTTATGAGGTAATATAGTAAAAGTGCCAACACTTATTTACAATACAATTTTTTTTTAAACATAAATTCTAGTAATAAATAATTTTATTGCAACAATGAATATTTTACTGTTTATAATTGAAACACGTTAAATTGTAATTTATTTTCACTTAGTAAGTCAAATAATGTAAAATAATTTTTTAATGAATTTAAATATGGCTATGTCTATTTTTTGTTATAGGATATATTGGTTATAGAATACTTTTGCTCGTTCTATTATTTAGTAATAATAGAGAAATTAAAACATACATATGAAAATATGATTATTTTAAAAATATTTATTTAAATCAATAATTTCTTTTATTATTAAAATGTAAATTATAATAATTAAGCTCAATCAAACCACATTTAATCAATGCTCACTTAGACTCTCGCAATAAGGTTATTTATGATAGAAGACATTAAGAATTCTGTGTCTAATTTTACAGTTAAATGTGATTAAATTATATTTATTGTAAATAAAAATATAATATTGAAATCAATAATAATTAATGAATATCTATTACTAATATTATCAAACTCAGTCGAACAAAATGTAGATTCGTATGAAAACATAAATATTTCAAAGTGAATCATTTGGAATATGATTGGGCGTTGGCTGATTCAAAATAAATATTAATTTACATTTTTACATAATGTGCTTCGAACAAGTATGGTTCCTAACTATTAGAATTCGATGTAGTGGGTTGTTGTTATCATATATTATATGTAAAATGCATCACATTGTCAGAATAATCGTCCTCAATTTTGCCATCCTTCGTGAACATAAAATACTGTTTTTTGCTTTATTACTACCTAATAATAATAATAATAATAATAATAATAATAATAACAATAAAAATAACAATAATAATAATAATAATAATAATAATAATAATAATAATAATAATAA
>NW_020273227.1:122251-172237 GCF_003268045.1 Sipha flava
AATAATAATAATAATAATAATAATAATAATAATAATAATAATAATAATCATAATCATAATAATAATAATCATAATAATAATGAAAAGCTCGTTAAAGTACGTATAAGGACATAATATTGTTCACTGCAGATATTGTGCAGCGCTGCGATGCTGAAATCGCATAATCTTATAATGGTATATTCGAGTCGCTGATCTCATAACGGTCTGCGCGGATGAAGGAATACGATGATTATTCACGGCCCGTCAAGATTTCTGACGGTCAAAAATTATAATATTATATTCTTCGTTAGTGCACGAGTGTGTATAGATTACGCGTGACAGCGGTAAGCAGCGAGGTTAGTAGATGTACTCGCAGCGGATATTTTCTCTATCGCTACGTAGTATATACTATTTTCACTGCAGACACGATGTCAAAAACAAAAAGGAACTCTGCCAAAGACGTGCGTGAGAAAACGATAAATGCACCTTATACCCAATGTCTATGTACACGACGTGTAATTTTGTAATGATTTTGATTAGCACGCACGCAATGTGTATTGTGAACGTACATCATCGATCACCGTTAGCACGTCGTTGGCATAACATACAGGGTGGTTTTATTTCTTTGAAAATATTGTTTTTCATTTATATTCACGGAGTAACGTTTAAAAACTTTGTGCGGGTTTTTCGATGACGTTAGAGGATTCATTTAAATTTTAATTATACTGCCAAACAACAACTGATTGTTGCTACTAAGCTATTCAATAAACTCATAAGAAAATTGCTCTCCAGTGTATGAAATTAGAAACACATGTAGTGATTATTTTTAAGATGTTATCTAAAATGTTATGATAATAAAATAGATGATTAGTTTCCAAAAATATTGACCAGTAGTAATCGCTACAAAATGTTTGTAAAATATTTAATTTTTGAAAACATCGAGAAAAATAAGGTTTAACGTTTTAATATCACCCTGTATACTTCCGCATGCTAAGTAATTGTTCGTAGTGTTACGTAGTCAGGATGCGGGGCCCGATTTATTAGAGTTCTTCAAATGCATTGTTGTTATTATTACTATTATTGTTATAGGCTTGCACCCGTGCCTACCGGTGCAGACAGACTAGACACGCGTGCCGTCGTTATATTTACCGGCTGTCGCGAGGTCTCGTCACGAGTGACGAATTGCTTCTGACTGTAAACAAATACAACATTACAATAAAAACAACACCTATTATAATCAAGTCATAATCACTACAACCGTAATAATAATCATAACATTTTAGGAACAGGTTCAGACTTTTGGGATTACAGAACTACATTTTTATTTCGATTTATAAAAAATTGTTATTTAATTTTTAATTTTTAGTTGTAAGATATTTAAATTCGTATTTTATATTCTATCTATTATTTTGCTTATTAATAATAAACAAAAAATTATAAATATTAAAAATAATTATAAGTTAAAATGTTACCTCGATTTTTATTCTCAAATTATTTTCGTAACAGAAAATCATAACATCAATGTTCCATTTATATTCACCTTTATTTATACAAAAATAATAAATTAGTACTTTTTAAGACTCACTCGAAAACTAAATGTTTATATGATAATAAATTCATCAAGATGACACAATATGCAAGATATTTTATCAATCTAGACTAGATGAAGAAAAGTAATTAGCTATTTCATCTAGAAAAGTTAAGTTTTTTTTACTTCATAAAGCTATAAAAACATCGAGTATGATAATTTAATATAATATAATAAAATTATCTATTTGAATTTTAAAAAAATAATTCATTTTGAATACTTACTTAAAAGTTTTTAAAAATGCAGATTTTTTTTTATTGAATAATGTTTATAAAAATAAGAAAAACGGAAAAACATTTGTTCGGAATTAAAAACATTAATTTTTATCGTTTTATGTTTATCGTTAGATGATATAATTATTTTCTCATAATATATGTACTTATATACATTTTAATCTACGGATCAATAAAATGATTTCCGATTCGTCGGGACGAGTTCAAGAATAAAAATATTTTTATCCTGGGGTGAAACGTTGGAATAATGGAGATCATATTTTCAGACGAAGTGCGACGGTGTGTCGTGCCTAGATGGTGCTTGTTCGCCGTGCAGCTTGCTTACAGCAATAAGGATCGTTTTGCTGCTACCAGTATAATAATAATAATAGCAACATAACTGTACGAGTTGTAGAAAATCACTAATGAATCACAACGTCTACATTAACACATGGGACCCGATCGGGCTTCATTACAATTACAATAATAATTATTATTATTATTGTTATTATTCAATTCTGTCGTCGGTGCCATTAGGAACAATGATAAAAATAATTATTATCGTTACTATTATTATTTCGGGCTAATGGGATTTCTCGTGGCCGCGCACGACAAACGATAATGTTCCTTACACGTGAGCCGTTAGAACGTTGCGGCACGCGGCCGCGCGCTGCGTTCTCGGTAACGCTGCTGCTTCGCGACGGGCGGTAAACGTGACCGCGGCGGGGAAATCGAGAACAATGGACGGTACGCGCGCACGCGGTTTGTGCGGACGGCACTGCACGGGCGCGTTTGATCGACGCGCGTAGGTCACTCCGGTCCGTCCGTCGGGGACCTAACGGGTTTCGATTTGCGTCGCGGACCCGTGACTCGCGCGCGCCCGTCGCGTCCGTCAAACGGACGGTGCACGGAGTCGTACGTGGTATATAGGTTAGTTGGTAGGCACGGCACCACTGACCGCCGACCACGTGTACATCAACATTATAATATTCTGTTTGGTCAACACTGGCACTTCTACACCACCAGAACGGGCCCGTAGCTTCAGGGGGAAGTGCAGGCATTCCACTCCCTGAATCTAATCGTTGTGTTCCCCCCCCCCCCCCTAACAATTATTAAATGTGCACACGAACTCCATAGCGGTATGTTATGCACTGTGTTGCTTTTTTCGATGTTCCCCTAAAATTTGATTCGCCCCGTCTGATGACTACTGATGCATCAGAAGGACCTGTATTGAAAAAGTTTTCGTTTTTCACCATCATAGGTACCGATGCTCCAGTGCATTTTATAAGGAATTTTTACTGGGCGACAAAAAATGTTTTTTTCAAACAGTCAATGTATAATACTATAGTACGATTATAATATTACACTTTTGTTTCGCATTATTTCGCCCAATTTTTTAAAATACCGTCGACAGAGTATAATCATTGGGCAACATTTATGTCGCCTAGTTAACTAGTTAAAAAATGCACTGCGGTGTTCTACGTGTGCGCACCGCTGTCGTATAGTAATATAATTCATAATTATAAATAACCATCGAACGTCGTTTGAACGACGACCACGTAAACGCGTTTACAAATATTTATTTTTATTTTATTTTCATTTATTTGTATTTATTTATTTTAAATTTTTTTATCGATCCCTACCCACTCTGTTCGGCACTAACCTGCAGTGGATTTACGTCGTAACGTTTTCTCTCAAACGAAATCATTAAAAATAACGATGGCTCGAAAATTCATTCAAATACACAGCTATCATTAAATAATATCATCTAAACTGATCTAATTGTCCTTCCGTAGAGAGTCTAGTTTTCCAGCTTAAACATTTTTTTTTTGTCGATCCAAAAAGTAGGTAATATTATTTTTTTGGAGTATATCCTCTGGAATTTAGAAAATGTCATGGATATTTTCACAGTTATTTCATTCAGCGATTATTTCAGGGGGAATAAATCGTGGGAGTGGGATATTATCTAACTAAAAAAAACGTATACCATCCCTAAAAAGTTTATTTATTAATTATTTACTTTAATGACATACGACATACCCCCCTCTCCCGAAAATATTTGACCCTCCCCCTCGGGATAGAAGGTCTGAAATAAACACCGATTTCATCAATTCTTGTCATTTTTAATATAACCATTACCGTTACATTAGCAACGTAGCTTATAATAATATATTGTGCTATACAATACGTGCTCGTGTATTTGTTATCACGGGTTACCAAGCTGTTATTGGTAACTGTTTTATGGTATACGGAATAAATTTAAAGTAGTTAGTATGTACATCGTAAATATAAATAAGATTTACATGAACTGTTAAAGAGAATATTTTTTGTTCGTAACACTATTTGTACATGTATCTACTAGTAAATAAAATATGTAATTATGCATTAACATTTATGTATGATAAGTAAATGTACTGCAATTTTCCAAAATGAAAATGATATATATTTCTATCGGATTTTTCTATTTGTTCCATTATTTTTCAATGAAGAAAAACCAATTATTTTGAATTATGTGTACACACATGTAATATACATATTAGTACATACGTCATCTAAAATAAATGTATTTATTAATGCATTCCTCAGTTTATCTGACTGTACTCAATAATTAGTTTAATGTATTTCTACTGCATAACAACCATGAAATAAACGTAGTGGATATGACAGATTCGGTTAAAACTAGTATTAATTTTAAAGCTTTGTCTACAATATCATATTAAAATACAAAGGAAAACTTTTATCCAATTAAAACTAATTATTCTAAAACTTTTATCACAAAATAATGAATATATAAATTAATTATAATTTTATTATACCATATACTAATGTCAATATCAAATTTCAAAAACAAAATGAATTATTTTGAGCTTTAAATTGGTTTATGTCTGGTTTGTTTAATCCTTCACAATATAGAGTTAGTTATATTTGTTTCAAAATTCTGTTTATATTTATTATATGATAATGTGATTAATGAGTATATATATTATTTAATAGTTATAGTAGCCCACTATTCAATAAATTAAAAAAAATCTATGTGAGATACTGGAATTAATAGAAAATGTATAGTGCCTTTTGTTGTTTCAAAATTTTGAATTTTATGAGTCTATACTAATAAAATTAAGTTGATTTTATTATGTGTACACGTTTTAAATAGAACAGAATAGAATACTAGAATAATTAAAAAAGACTTATTTCAGATATCAACAATTATCATTACTTATGAAAAATTATATTAAATAATAATTAATACAAAAGTCAAAAAGTTTAAAAGATTGTGACCAAAAAAATAGTTAAAAAAAAAATGATAATAAGAAATCATAACAAGATGAATATTTTAAAATTAAAGAATACATAACAGTATTTCGTTTTTAAATTTATTTCACAATTATAGTGTTTTAATAATAAAAATAATCCATAGATGTAGTTCCCGATTTGTGTTTTATGGTATAAGAAATATAAAAGTAAAGATTAAAATAAATAAAATAAAAAGGATTCTTTCATTTAATAGAGGTTAATTAACGATTTGTATTGATGTTTGTGTCAGAGGGTCATAAATCACCCTATAAAATAAAACGATAAGCAAAAAAGGGGATTGTGGGCTAAAGAAATTTAATAAATTATGGAACGTTATAATACCTATGCGTTATACGAAAAATAATGACATAAATTTAAAATCAACACATTCATCGTTTAATTTAAAATATTTGAGAAAATAATTATTTGAAACCTAACCAAATAAAATTATTTAAATAATAAAAAAAAATGACAAAATTAAAATCTGCTAATTTTTAGTAATCAGTAAAATTATTTATTGTTAGGCAAGCACATAATTTTTAAATCATAAAAAACATCGTTAAACATTTGAAAATATGCTTGTTTAACAAAATAAATCATTATGTCCAAGTATGATTTTCTGAATAAAACTTTTAAAATCAAATGAAAAAAAAAAGAAGTTCATAATTTCCTACACTTATTTTATACATTACAATAATTGACGTTTTCTTAAGATCAAAACAACTGTCGATTATTGTATAGATGAATGGTTAAAGTAAATGAATCCACTCTGTCATAGTTGACATTCTATTAACTTTTAGAGGATTATTTTAATTAAACTTAAAATTTAAATATTTTGTGGTATTATATTGGTATTTTTCTCTATTGATATTTAAAGCTGTAAAAATGTAAAATAGTTCTTAGTTATGTTCATGAATTAAATTAAGTCGTGTAAAATGTATTATTTAATTTTTGATTAATATTATTACAAACGTCTAATATCACACTAGTACGTGTTATAAACTGTACTCGTTGTGCTTCTTTAGAATGTTAGTTGATAACGGTAAACATTTTTAAATTTAAGAACTGAGACGAAAATGTGCTTATTAATAATTATCAAAACTCCAATTGATCCATAATAAAATGTAATTTTAATGTAAATAACCTAAAAAATAAAATCAGGTTTGGGCAAAAATTATAACCTGGGTTTCATCATTGGATAGTTTCTTATCATGTCTTTATATCATCTATATAGATTATTTGTTGTACATACTTTTACTCATTTGCTTATTGAGTTTATAAAAAAAAAGATGGTACATTTTTTATTGAAAAAAAAATATATATAAATAAAAGTGAATATTATAATATGCTGTAAAGTTTATATTAACGAATGGTGTATGTGGAAGTAATTTTAATCTACATTTATAGCATTGTTTTGTAAATGTTGTTTTTATTCCCAATAATAATGTTACATGATTCGTAATACTTTTGTATTGCGTCGAATAGGTAATTGTTTAATAACATATTATGTATCATCATTGATTATATATATTCCCAATAGTTGGGGGTACCAAAATATTTAACATTGTTCTTTAATAGTCATGACCCTAATATTATAAGAGGCATTCGGTTTTTTTTATCTTGTCTCGTCATCGTCCAACATAATAAAGTAGGTGTTTCAATGTACCATAATTTATTTTTTAAATGTTTTATTCCATTATAACACTATGACATAAATATCAATAAAAATCATTAATTTAAACCGCTGTTAAAGCGGTACCTATTGTATAATATTCTATATTATTAAATTGCATTAATATTTACATTTATGTGTATGTTATATATTGTACTCTATTATGTCCAAGTTAGGAACATATATGTACATTTTTGGAATATTTCTCAAAGGACATGTATAGATACGTAAAATTATATGTTTATAAAAATTGCATGTAGTACCTACAATCATTTCCGAAAAGGAATTATCAATATAATAACATATAAAACATTATTATAATAATATTGTCATATTATAACATAGTTATTTATAATATAATATAATTTTTTAACCTTCTCCTTCCAAAGTTATGTAAGTATGACGTGGCTAGTTAACCACTAGTGATATAATGTATGTAGAATAACAATTAAGTACCTACCAAATTATTTTTGACATAACTTATTTGTGCAAGTGAAACTGAACCGTTTACTAAATTAAAACGTGGCTATGTTATATTGTTGACATTTCTAAGATTTCATTTACCTATTTATAAATGAATAACGTCGATAATGTTGACATTGAATTTATCGATTGCATATCGTGCTGAAAATAATAAAAATATTCCCTAAACCTACCTATTGTAAGCTTTGTATTGGATTATTTGGCATTATCATTTTTAAACAATTTTATTTTCTTAGAACATAATTTAACACAGCATATGAAAAACACTTATACCAATCGGTGAGGTGAAATAGGGTTAACAAAATATATTTAACTTTGGTTCAATAGTGACTAAATTGTATCAACAAATTTGCCCAAATATCTCATAAACAAACACATACACACGCTGTTACAGTTTGAAAGCTGTTGTTGCCCGAAGATGACAGTATTTCCAGTTGCCGTATTCGACGACGACTAGATATTTTTGGTATTCCTTCTATTTGCAGTGTTTGTATACACCTTTATATATATATGTATATATGTATATATGTATATGTACCTTTATGTATATACCTTTGTATACACTTCAAGTGTCTAGGTTAATACCCAACAACCCCTACCACTAAATATATGAATATAATAATTATTTTTTCAGGCGTATTACGTTTGGAATAGTTTTATGAACCATCAATAATTTTGTCTTCTTGGGAAAAATTGTACTGCTGGTTACAAATACTTATTTAACTTGTGTTTGGTACATTACGATCAATGGTAATACGTAAACACGGTTTTTATAAAGATAACGCGATTAGAGTTTTATAAATCTCGATGTACGGAATAACGTGTTGGACTGCTGCAGGACAGCCGCAACCTACCCGCGAGTGGGAACGAGAGAAATAAGAGGTACATGTTGTTTTTGCGCCGTAAGTGAAAATAAAACGAAACGTTGGACCCGTTGCGGCCGGTCCCGTTCGTCGTGTGCGCATAAGCTTTCTCACCGTAAGAATGTCATGACGAAACGTTGATGAAAATAAAAAAATGAAAATGCATAATATTACGATGACATTACGATAATGGAATATATGTAACACGGTGTGCTGTACCTAAACACGGGGAACGCGACGAAGGTGAGGCAGCGGCGGCGGTATGTGCCGTCGAAGAAGTTGTCTTCGCGGCAGTGGCGTAAGCGTATTCTACGGCGAGAAACCCACCGGGGGGACCACCGGCAGCGCTGAAAATTGAACCATGTCTAGGTGTCAGACACGTGGTGCGCGCCGGTTACGCATGCGCGGCGTACCGGCCACATTACGGCGGCGGCGGCGGCAGCGACCGGCCGGCACACCGATGTGCTGCGGTGCGCGCGTGTGTTTTGTACAGTGTCCGCCGACCGTCGGACGTTCTACACGCGTTCGCACTCGATTTGTCCCGGGCGCGTGGTCCCCCGGACGTACCACCTACTAATTAAGTTCGAGTTCCAAGCACATTGATTACGTTTGATCGCTATAATATTGCAGAAGAAGCAGAATAATATTCATAGGAAATAAAAATCTCCCGCGATCGTTGCGGTTTTCGCGTTTTCAACGTTTCATCCCGTTCCGCGCGTGCTGCCGAGTACAATAATATCGCCGTTGTCGCGTAATGTTGTCCGCTGTTCGGTCCGTCCGCGACACCCGCGAGTGATGTAACACCGTCAGCAAACGGACACAGGATCGAACAGTCGATTTGACCGTGACTTGTCGGCGTCGCACGGAACAGTTCGGTGGCGCGCACCTGCGACACAGCACGACGACGAAGGGGAGGAAAACCGTTTGCAGCGACAGCGTTGGCTGCGGCGGCGGAGTCGGTGGCGATGTCGCGATCACTGTCCGCGGCAGACGACCCGTTTACCTGCGCCTGGTGCGAGCCCATTAACCGCTACACCGCGTAGTATACTATAACCGCGGACGTGTTTCGCCCGGCCGTGTTTACGGAACAGGACAGCTGGACAGCTGTCGGACGCACGTCATCGTACGACGCGATCACAGACCTTTCCACAGCCGTTTACCGCGACAACGGCGACGACGACGACGACGACGACGACGACGAGGACGACCGGATATGCCGGTAGTGCGACTGCCGTCGTGGACGCTATCGGCCGCCCGATGAGTTGTTGTTGGCCGCCAGTCGCGTGTGTAACGACGCCGCCGCTGACCTGAGCGTTTCTGGGAAGTATGTGGAAGACACGTAACCGATACAATTGGTCGTGGTCTATACGTATTGTCGTTGTTGTAGCCGCCGCAGCCGTAACGCTCGCAATGTCCGCCGCTGAACCACGCGAATCGGCCGTCCCCTTGTCCTACGTTTCTTCTCCTCCGTCATCTTCCTCGTCCTTTTCTTCCTCTTCATCTTCTTTTTCGTCATCGTCGTCGTCATTGTCACCGTCGCGGTCGTTGTCTTCCGCTTCCGCCGCAGCAGCCGCCGCTGCCGCCGCCGCCACCACCGCTGCCGCTGCCGCAGTGGCCACTAGTGCGGTGGCCACCGTCACGTCACAACTGGAAAGAGCGCCGTTCGGCCACGACGGCACTGAACAACAGACCAACACTCCCGGTAAGTCGCGAACGAAATTCAAATGTCCGACGAATGTTGCGCATCGAATACAACTCCTAACGACACTTACGAAATTGGTTCCCGGGCCAAAAAAATAAAAATGTACCAATAGGTTTCCGTACTAATTACTTGGCTGAACAACAATTTCTTTTTCGTTTCTTTCGGATTTAGTGCTAGGTATGATTAATAGCAATAGCGCGTGTGAAAAATATAAGTAACTGTAATTTATCGAATAATAAATAGGTGTAATATAATAGTGATCGAAGCTCAGTCGATACCGAAATTAAATTCTTTGTATGAAAAACGCATGGTTTTATACCAACGGCCAAGTCAACAGAGCACGCCTTTCGTTCACTCTTACGCGAGTCTCCGCTTCATGTGTGACGGAACAATCAGGATCGTTCAAGGATTGCGATTTGCGATCATGTTCTATAATGTAACACCTGTTGCGACTGCTCTCGTTTGATACGTCTTCGTTTTATATGTAAAATATGTAGATATAATAAGCAACTTATATAACTATAATACCTATAGGTATAATAATGTATTTACGTTTATATTGTTTTTTCGAATTTCGATTTGAACAAACCGATGTTCTCATTGTATCGTTGGTAAAATACATATTATTTACCAGAGAATATAAATTAAACACCTGATATAACAGCAGTACACCAATGGATTGCCGTAAAAATGTGTGCACGAGTTCGACGTGTTATCATGTTAACCATAATTTTCGTCTTTATTTCAGTCAGATTATTTTCATTTCGCCTTCCCAATTACTTTCCCTTTCAGGAGATTTAATATGAATTTATTTCACATTTATAATAATGCAATATGCGTTCGAGAATGATTTACGATTAAAAAACTCGTTTTATTTACGTTCTCTTTCTATTGACTCTTTGAGTTGCTCACCAGCCGATGTGGACGAATTTTTAAATACTCTCGAGTCCCGACTCAAAAAACTTGGAAGTAAAGTCAGATACCTATGTATGTATGTATTTATATACATACAGCTGTGTAATTTGTCAAGTAGTTACACTGAAAGTATTTCGTGGGTTTTATTATAATAATAGTATGACTAAGAGCGTCTACGAACTACAGTATCTCCTCCAATATAAAAAAAAACCCAGGAATAAACGCACTAAATACAAGTAGGTACACCAGGACTAATTTGAATCATAATATAATGATGTACATTCGGATAAGTATTATATTTCAACTCCCACGGTGACACAAGAATTCGTTGGATGTAAATTGAATGTAATATACCTGATGGGAACAAGAAACTCGCGTATATTGCGAGAGAAAAATTAAATTTGTATAAATTTGCTGTAATGAAATTTAAGGATGATCGTGCACCGAGTCTTAAATAATTTCTACATTATAATGTACTATAGGATAAATTACTATTTACATTAAATAGTATTAATTTATTTTTCATTTTTTATTAAAAACAGGTTTGTTCGATTAATAAAATATAGATCTCCTCCGTTGGTCGAGTTGAAAATGTAAAAGATTCTGGTATTTTGATTTATTAACATTTACTCTAGGTCTATAAATTATATTTCAGAATCGTTTTAAGTTCATAAAAATTATGTGTATATGTTAGTTGAAGATTCGTGATTAGGCCGCGCCTGAATAATATTTTGACTACACCATCCATTCTCGTGAAATCTCATTATAACACTTAGAAATAAAACGACTAAATATTTTTGAATTAAGAAAAAAAAACGAAACGATGGTTGTAAACCACTGTTTTTAAATCATAATTTGCAATTTTTTTTCTGTTCTTCCTTGCTCAATTTTAACCGGAAACAGCCATAGTTATGTTATGCCTTTGAAATCATGTATATTGAAATGTTTTTAAAACGATGGAGTCGCTCTATACCGCGTACATGAAGTGTTCAAATAAAAATAATCGTATCGACTTGGTTACGATCAAATCACATTTTCTAATCGAATCATGCGTGTACACTCGTAGTAGTAGTATAACGATCGCGTACAAAAGACGGTAGTTAGCGTTTTTTGGTTGCTCGAAAGATGACCGTCAACGCACGCATTTGTCGGGTGCATGATCTACGGAGGATAGCGGTGACACGTGGCAACGATAGTGGATTTCTTGTCCGGGTCCCGTGCGGACGGGACGAAATATCGTCGTACACGTTCAAAACGCCGGAGAAAAGGATTGCGTAGCCCTTGCGTTCTCGCGGCGCACCGTTATCGTGACAGTATACGTATCGGTTGCGTGTCCGTTCGTCTGTGCAGGTGTAAATATTGCGAGAGGTGATCGTCCTTTAAGGACTTTGACTGCGAACATCGAACCGATGTACTGCGCACAAATAGCGCTCATCGTTCGCGGTAACGTAGGGGCAGGAAAGAACGTGCGAAACGCGCAAGAACGAGAGAGCGACCGCCTGATCAGGACCGCGGGAATTGATCGCGTTTCGTCCGGCAATCGTGTAATGCAACGATGCGACGCGTGACCAACCTGGTAGAACCTCTATGAAGTTGGGACTACTTCTAAAACGCGATCGTAAAGCTCGTTTTACACCATTGTTTCCGTCGAGAGTCCACAGGAACCGGCAATTCCGTAAACGCCCTAACAGTTTTTTTTTTTTTATTGTAACAAAGACTGCTGTGGCTGTTGGTCTGACATCACCTTAAGAGTTTACCCATTAGATGCATTACGATGCATTACGTAGCATTAATTCTCAACCTGAAACATGATCATATTTTGCTATATAGATCAGGTTTTTTTTAAGAGTGTTATTAGATTTTGAGTTGAATTTTAATCCGGACCGAGAATTTCATAGAGATATATGGAGCAGAGAATTTCCTTGGCATTTGGTGAGGATGTGCTTGACGGTAATTCGAACAACACAAGTGAAACATTTGAGTGACTTCTATTTTGTCATTGAGTATTGGTGAGTGATTGAAGTATGGCCCATTGTGAGGCGATTTAAAATTATTTCTCGTCTTCTGGAGTTATTTAACGGGGGATGCCAAGGCAGTATTGACATTTTGATTTTAGATTGAGTTTAGTCGTCCGCACTAATTGTTTATTTGTTTCTTGATGGTTTTAACACTACAATGTACCAACACTGATAAAATTTAAAACGACAATTATCAATATTAGTAATTAAGCTACTTACTAACATTTTTTCTGCCTACATACTATGTAGACCGTCGTCTTATTAAAGCACATATAATACGAACAGTCAATGAAAATATTCGTTTTTTTTAATCTACCATTACTGTTATGCTGCCTATAATCTATAATGAACTCTCTTTTAGACATCTAAAAATGTCAAAGTTCCATTTCTTCCTGAACGGAGGCCTTTTGGCGGTAATCCGGCACCCCGTTGGTCGCAGCACTGATTGGTACGCTTTTCTCGTTTTTGTCAGTTTTCCGGAGAGTCAAGTTGAAGATGATTCGTACGGGACGTTGCGCATGATCACCAACACGTTAACACGTTAAACACGTAAAAAAATATATAGGTTTACTCCAAAAATCTCAAATTTGTTCATGAAGATTTATTGTTATACCAATTCCAATAGTTCCATTACGGTGATCATAAAACGCATTATTCTTTATAACATGAATGACGATTAGTTGCACATCGCTATTATATTAATTCGTATAAACGCAACGATCTGCACTTGCTAGAATATATTTTAAATATTTCATGTTGGCTACAGGAGATCACAATTATATAATACGATTCATTTAATATAGCATGACTAAACAATCTTTTATCTATAGTTAGAAACTATTTCTAAACAGGAAGTTTTGCGACACAAGTTTATAAGATCAGTAATGCATTTGGGTCTACATATGACCGAATAGAATGCTTTGAAAGTGGTATACAACATTCAAACGAAATTGTTCTCATTGCATTCATTTTTATTCTTCCTCTTGTTTTACAAGAGACTGACATGACTGTTTGTAAAATCGTGGATTGATTTTGAAATGAGGTGAAAAATTCATATTTTCTGAAAATTTTTTTAACAGTTTGGAGTCAAATGTTTCATAAGTAATTTGTGGAAATATTATGAAAATATTTATTTGGAATTCTATAAACTGATTCTTTTAATTATTTAAAATTTTAATGATAACTTGAAAAACGGTGAACATTTCTTGAATTTGTGTAGGAATTATTTTAATTGGTCTTACTTGTAAATTGTAATCTGTCTTTCTTACTCCGGATATTTTCTAATATTTTGGATAGTTAAATTATGTTCTGCAAATGGTTTGAATAATATTTATTTGAATTTGTTTTGCATTGTTTGTATTTTAAAATTACGCTTGAGCACTATATTTTCGATTAGAAAGAAAGAAATGCTATTTTTAACAGTTTTAACCTACTATAAACATAGTATTCAACTGAAATATAACAAATATTCTGTTTTATTGTAATGCCGTTGTTAGTTTTATACTTAATAACCTAACTAAAATACGCTAGAAATAAATAACTTTTCGATGCATACAAAAGAAAACTTCGATCAAACACGGTACGCAACATTAACGACGATTACGCGATGTCAATAAATATTTGACGACCGATACTCTACGTGGTTATAATTATTTTAATAAATTGTATAGTTTTCTAAAATAAAATACCTTCTATCTGGAATTTACATATAATGTGTTGTACATTATTCAATAAGATTTGGTAGAAAAGTTATATATTTTGCCACGATGAGAAAAATCCTATTCCTCAATCCCATGATAATATTCACCTAATGCCTCGAACACATATGTACATAATTAATTTTATGATGGTGCAATTTTTCTGTGGGCAAAAATTCAATCCTATGCGTCCTAACGCATTACGGCCTACCAAAAACCTTATAATAAATGTAATATTGGTGGATAAATTAGTATAAAACGTATTGCTACTCAGATATTAGCTATTTGAATATCTTAGCATATATTATTTTCAATAAAATGTATTAGGAATATAATTGATTTTTTAAAAATGTTTTTGCTCACACTAAATTTTAATATATTTAAATAGAAATTCATGGTTTTTTGAACTGAGCTTGTTAACCGATATAAATAATTAACTAACCTAAAAATAAACCAAATTTAATTAAAATATAAAGAAATAAATTGCATTTGGTAAGCCAAAAAAAAACCTTAAACGTGTTCTTTTATTTGAAGAAATAGAAGTGAAATTTCTTTATGCAAATTAATAGCCAATGATATAAGTATTTAAAAAAACTATCAGAAATTGGCTTATTCAAATCAATAGACAGATAAAAAAAAGTCATATGTACATATATAATTGCTCAAATAAATTCCAGAAAAATTAGCGTTTACCATATTTGTAATTGTTATTTTAATAATAACTTATGACTGTACAATATCATATTATGTCGACTATCGTGATTTAGATAAACGCCAGTCATTTGCCTATTTATTCATGTTTACAAGTGTAAGTTTAGTTCCCCGAATTCGTCAATGCAGTAAGAGCACTTCATACCAGATTATTAATGTGTAGATTTGATTAGAGATTAATATGTTACTGGTTTCTTAAATTGATTAATTGGATTTCTTAGAGATTTATATTTATTATTATTCTTATTATTATTTTAACTAATAATTCATCAACATAATGTTGAATTTACCTTGAGCACATGAAGAAATATTATGTTTTAACTTAAATTTTATCTAAAATGAATTATAAATAATAATGTATTTTCTGCAATTTAACAATTAATGCCGTAAATGTATCTTCTACATTTATCATTTAATATTATTTAGCTAAATCTTAATTTATGAACAATTATAATTATTTTAATTACTCTTGAAATATTGAAACGTACTGAATGAAAAAGCAATACAAGTGCTGAACATATACATTTGTGAATAAAATAACGGTTATGACTTTGCAACGCAAGCAAATATTTTATCGATCATGAAAATTGTAAATTTTAATTTTAAATGTAAAGCCAAATAAATACTTAAAACATATATGTATATATATAATACCATTATTCGTTGCTTATTTATGAAATTTTTAAAATTACACAGGTATTTAATATTTATGGAATATTTAACTTTCACATTTTAATTATCAAAAATTATTTTAAGTTTAAAGCATTAATAAAAAGTATTCTGCACATAGAAATTTAATGTTTTCCGCAAAGTTATTTCAATATGTATAATATTAAATATTTGTGATATACTTATAGAGGGATGTTTATCTTATACAAATTTATTTGACATATATATTTGTGTTCATATTCATGATGGACGTTTTAATAAATGCTTCGAATACTATTAATAGATATTAGTTTTGAAGTGTACATTATATCGTTTCTGTCATAAATTTTAGATCTAAATATGTATAAGTATATAGATTGACGGTTGGATAACTTAATGGCCAGATTGAAACATATGCATATTGCTTCCTTGTTTATTTTATATAAACAGGTAATTTAATGTTGCCGTTATAATGCAGGCTTTAGTTTTTTTTTTTTTTGACGGATATTTGTTCATTAAATGGAATATATAAATATTTCTAACTATTTTAAACGACGTGGCAAGTTATATAGCAATGATATTCATGTATAGAAGTGGTTTAAAAATACATTCCTCGTTTCATTCAGAATCTAAAAATATGTTGTGCAAAATTTTATTTGTTCTCGTCAAATAATTTCCCCGAGGAATGTTAAACTTTTTGATAAAAAGTAAATGAACATGACCCCCACGTTACTATTTTGTTTTAATAATTCTCTTAAGGTTTTCCCTTAGGCAAACGCCTACATATTATAAAATGAATTAAAAATTACTAAGCTCGGTGGATTCAGGTATAATAAATTTAACAATAAAAATACATTGACGGAAGTATTGTTGTTTTCACTAAATATTTAGGTTTAATTATGATCATAAATCTAATAAAATGTATTATAGTTATAAAAAAATATTTTACGTTCTGTTTTTAAATTATTTTTAACTTAAATACATATGATAATTTTATTAGTTTATAGTTATACTATTTTTATAATATTATATAATTAATATCAGAAATAATTGTTATAATAGGTAAAGTTTTTATAATCATATACATAATAGAAATCATTTAAATGTTTTGTTAAAAGCTGATTTTTAATAAATGCGAATAAATAATGTATTTTTTTATAATTTTTCGTAATGTAGAATTTAACTTAAATATTGTCCTATCCACATAAATAAATATTTTATATTATAATATTATTAAATTTATTTAATTTTTATTTATTAAAAAATTATTTTAATTTGAATGACTTAAAAAACATATTTTTGCTACTTATATGAAAGATAACATTTTAGATCTTGTTTAAGATAATATCTAATTGATTGAATGTATACTTACAAGTTTTTAAAATAATTTATTATTGTTCATATGTTACTAAAATGTAAAATGTAAGCAATCAATACACATTATTATCAATCAATAACTATTACATTTTAATTATTGAAAATAAATTTCTCTAACTTATTTTACTTATTTATTAAATATTTTAGTACCTATACAATAGTACTAATACTTTAAGTTTATTTATGTTGTATAGATATGTATTGTTTTTAACACATTTTATTGTTCATAACACTGTCATAAGGGACTTCGGCAGAGATTTAAGTAGAGAGCATGTATGGAGTATGGAGATATGAACGCTGATGGTATAACAAAAACGAAAATGTAGAATTCTAGTTATATGGAGATAATATATTATATTATTTAAACATATGACAATAAACTGCAACCATTTTTTAATAAGAGCCGCCAGGAAAAAAAGTTATAAGCGTGATCTTAAATCCGATATCAATATTACATTTAAGTAACATTATGTAAAAAAAAACGAAAGATCCCATCCAAGACAATCGATCTTGGCTTTTACATATATATTAGATCAAAACTCCGGTAAGGTAAGATATTTTTTATTTTTAAATCGGCCATACACCAACTACCTGGAAACGCCGTAAAGTTATACTAAAGTTGGCGGGTAAAACCTAGTGGTCTTGATTGAAAAGCGAATTATTATGTACGTTAACACAGGGTCCTTGTACTTAGTAATAAAAATGTTTTTCTCAAATATATTTAGTACATACTATTAGAGTTTATTGTTCGTTTTCACTGTTCATGTGTTGGGTTATTTGTATATTTTCAGATTGAGGCGATATCGTATTTCAGTAAAAGTATACATTTAACGTAGATTTTGTAAGATTTTAATTAATTTCATTCTTCAATTAAAATGTTTTGAATTTATGCTTAATTTAAAATTTAATTCAATATAAATATTAAAACACTTAAATAAGTGAGAGCACCGATTTTCAAAAATACGGTATAATTATATTGAATGTTAATTTTATATGAATAAATTAAAGCGTTTACACTATATGTATACTTATATTAATATTTAGCGGTATGATCTATATCATATCTATAGCATATTATTGTTCTAAAATAAATGTAAAATCTCACATTGTAAACCAAATTAGTATATTTTTGAAAAGTTTCCGATTCATGCAAAGAAAATCTCACTAGCTGTTTATAATTTCGACTGCAAAATTTCAATATTTTAGAATATAATTTATGAAGATTTTGTATTCTATATCCAACAAAGCCAATAACGATTAATAATAAAAAAAAAAAATTTATGATTATATCTTGTGAGGCCAAATTCGTTTATAAGGTACTTTCATGGTTATATTAAAGTTTAATGGATATTAATATTAACCCACGTATATTTTATTAAATGATGACCATGAGCTTGTTTACAATAGATAAACAAGATTTATATTTTATATTATATTAGCAGTTTGGTAGTAAAATTATTGATAATAGCTTTGAGCGTAATTAAATATTAAAATAAAATTCTTGTTTTACCATTGATTATGGACTATTTAGGTCAAACATTTTTAAAATGATTTAGAATTAAAAAAAAAAAAATTAAAAATTAAAAATAAATTTTAACATTTTACTATTCAATATATTTGATTCATTCAAATTTAACGTTATTGACCTATAAGAATATATTTTCTTTATATTTTAAAAATTCCTTGATAAAATTGAGTATCGATTTAAATAAAAAAATATAGGAGTTATGAAATTATTATAGTTTTAATTATTTTAAAATATTTGCATGTACATTGAATTTACATACTTGTACAATCATACAGTATTTAATAATAATTTTTATAATTTATTTTCTTTAGACATGGTAATTTGTCAAAATCATTGGAAATATATTATTATTATAACAGCCCTGGTATATTTTTAACTATATAGGATTAAGATGATTAAAAAATATATGATTATACACATTTTGTATAAATATATTTTATTCATTTAATGATTAATTAATTATTTTGAAACTTCTATCAATATCAAAGAAATGTAATAGTATCTTGTTGTATTCATAACGATTCACAAGTTTTAAACTATTATTTAAAACATTTTTGATCAAATTAAATGTGTAATATTATAGTACAAAATAATAATTCAATTTTACATTTTCGGTAATTATGTAATATAATAATATTTCAAACAATTAACAATATTAAACGTCAATATTTTAATATTATTATTAAAGACGTTGTTTTATGGATGGAAATTAAATTTAACTCCAGTGAATATTTAAGATTTGACATTATTTGAACTTTTATTTGTTATTATTTAAATATTAAGAAAAATAAGAAAACTATGAAATTATAATGTTGTCGTACAAATACAATGTTCATCCTTCAACAGTTTCAACCTGCGAATATTTTTTTACAACTACTTATAAAAACAATAAAATCTATTTATATTTCCATTGTTTAATTTTTAGTGATAGTTTATACTTATTAAATTACTTAAACAGAATTTTATGTAAAACGTATAGAGTATGTGAGTTATTTTGTGTAATATTCAATTGTATAAATTATGGTTATTAAATAAACACACGAAAACATTACAATTTTTAATTAACAATTTATTCGATTTCTATAGAAAAAAACCGCTATTGTGATTATCATAATAATATTTAAAACAGATCCTTTATGAAAATCGTGAAAATTTTTCAATTGTTAATTACGGCTTATGTTTTTCGATTTGTATAACTTAATTAGATTAATAAACATTATATTGTACACGTAAGTGCGAATGGTGAATATTAGCTATTAGTGAAAACGTAGTAGCCAAAAATTTGATCCGAAATCGAATATGTACGACACCTTACAAGTGACGTGATGTATATGCACCATTAGGTTTTATATATTACGTGGGCTATTATATTATATTGTTATAACACCTCTTCATTATATCGTTAACCTATAACGATGATATTTGACGACAGTGCGTTCGGTTATATGTTTGATTTAAGCTCTGCGCGTAAAACCTTATAATTATCCGTTTATAATACCAAGATAATTATATAATATTATTATCGCAGCGTTTCTGACGTAGTGCATAACCCCATGCGTAATATGCACATGAAATATATTTTCAGTCCGTACATGCATGCGGGTGTGATGCCGGACAAGGCACGTGCGTTTATACAGCAATACGTATAATATAATTATTTACTAAATAATATTTAATAATGTAACGCGGACAGAAAAAGAAAAGAAAGGAAAATAAAAAATAAAGAAAACGTCAAAGTTGTAACATTTAAATGCGTATATATATATATATATATATAAGTATTATAATGCTTTATTACTTCATATAAGTACACGGGAAATAGTATATATATTAATTTATCGAGGTGTTTTGATAATAACGGTTGGTGATATTGGTGGTAGTGGTGGTTGTTTCTGCGTAGGTTGCGACAAGGGTATTTCATTTTTCCCCGGAGGGGTAGTTCTCCAGTTACGCAGGTCAGTGTCCGTCTGGGCCTACGATGGTCGTTACGTGAGGTCAGTCGTGTCACGTACGCACTTACGCATCGCCGCCACCGACGCCGTTGCCAACTATCCCACTCCGAAACCCGACACCCCAAGCTCTTGTCGGACTCTACTACCCCTAAGCCTTACGACGTACCCCTTCATCGACCCGCCTCACCGTTGTCCACCACCATCGACGTCTATCAGCGTTTTATAACACCATATTATAGTATTTATTATATGCATATATATATATGGTAATATTTATGTAAATTTTAATAGCGCGTACATATACCAATCGTGTCCCCAGGGAATCGTTTTATAACTATATTACTCACGCACAGTCACACTCACACACACACACAGACACACGTGAGCTAATGTTGACATTATAATTGTGTTTCTAATATTTCTAATACTTTTATGCCAGTATGTCATGTATATCAATATACAATGTGATTATGACTAATAACAAACGGAGCATACGAGTTGGGCCCCGAGTACTAAGGGTTAATCGCAGGTAGTGCACTAGTTGAGTCCCGAATTTTTATAGGTACTAAACTAGTTGGGTCCTGAATTATTTTAGTTATTACACTAGTTCCTGAATATATTTTGGTAAGTACTACATTATACTAACATTTTCCTTCGCATTTTAACAGACTTAGGACTGTCCTTGATCTATTTAGAGTCTAAATTTTAGACCATAGGTATGGTTAAAAATGTTTCTTATAGTTTTTTTCTTTTTTTTTAGGTTTTTTAGTTTCTTTTCCATTAAAATATAATTTATTAGAATTGTGTTGGTAAAAATATTAAAAATGTTAAGATCATTATATAATATAAATAAAAATTAATGGAAAAGAAACTAAAATACAAAAGAAAAACTATAAAAACATTTTTAACCATACCTGTTATCTAAATAGATCATAGACAGTCCTAAGTCTGTTAAAATGGGAAGGAAAATGTTAATATAATATAGTACTTACTAAAAAATATTCAGAAACTAGTGAAGTACTTATAAAATCCGGGACCCAACTAGTGTAGTACCTACCTAAAATAATTCGGGACCTAACTAGTGTAGTACCTAAAATAATTCGGGACCCAACTAGTGTCGTAATTTTAAATTCAGGACCCAATTCGGATGCAACTAAAACAAAATATGTAAATTAATCCTCTATACCTATTATAATGAACAGTTGAGTCTGTTGTCGCACGCGTTCGAAAGATGCAAACGATGAATAAAATTCGACGAGTGCATGTATTGCAATGATGAGACAGCTAAGGCAAATAGTGTGTGTGTTGTTTGTGATAAAGTGCGTGCGGTCGCGTTTTATGTGCATTGATCGTTGTGGTATGCACGCAATAAAAATGCAATGACCCATTGGATGTCCGAATCAATAACCAGTTGGCTACTTCTATTCTATAATATCATGTATAATGCATATGATAGTATTTTTTATGTGTATACTCATGATGCACTTTAGACCATGCTGTAAATAATAATAATAGTAATAATTATAATTTATATACTAAGCAAAACACCTTACCGCTAAATTGTCGTTGCAATAATACGCACTTTCATATACGTCGTGTCTTAATACAATATCGTATAGTTTCTTATTGTTACCAAACTTTAACCGCAGTTCTACCTATACTAGTTGGAAATGTTGCATTAACAAAATACAATCATTTTCTAAACTTTAATATAATAACTAAATTTTATTTTTATAGAGTGTGTTGTAAATGATACTGTTTTTTCTGTATTCGGTTATTCAAAAAATTAAAATTAAAATTAAAAAGTAAAAATTAAATTATCTGAAGTATCAATTTGAAGATAATTTTAATCGAATTATACTCATAAATAGTTCCAGTATTCTTTTTTTTTCTTTGGTTCATCATCCATAATTCCAGTATTCATCTCCTATTTAAATAATGACATTGAGCTCACATAATTAATAGTTACATAAGAGTGCTATCACAAAATAAATAAATTGTTGCAATCCTAAAAATTTAATTCTATAGTTGAAGTATCTTGTGAATCTTTTATTGAAATTGTTCAATATTATGTATTTATAAATGCAATAATGATTTGAAACAACGTTCCTGTAACATGTCTTATTTGAAAGATGGAGTTTTGATTGATTTAAATTTAATGTACAAGAACGGAATGATAAATAATATTTTAAAAACAAATAATAGGAATAAAGGAATAAGTATCACTTTTTTCCTGCAAATAGAATACCGAGCATTTTATTTATAAAACAATTTTAGTCAGCATATATTATTTTGATAATACATTAATCCGGTTACAAAGAAATCATAGTTTACTGTCATGTATAACGTTATATTGCATATATAATGCTAAAATGTTTAACTGCAAAATTAATATTATATATTCATATACATTTATGTACACTTTGATTTTGATTTAAGTTGAGCAAATTATTGTCTAATGCAACGCAATTTTGAAAAACCTTGAAAAATGACCTTAAAATCAATAATTCATTCACATGCATACTGTAGTGCGGTACCTACAATATTTATCATCATGTTGTTGACCTATTAGCTTTTACGAATGATATTAGCTCGTTTTATAGATTTATTTTTTCCTCTTGTTTCTAAGAAATTTTTGTTATTGCGTTCCAAAAAACTTTTTGAATTCAAAGTTGTTAATTTTGTTTTGAGATTTTAATGATGTTATCCTACAGTTAAAACAGTATAACAAAAAAGATAACGAAACGTCCGAAGCCGGTTTATTGAAAACACAAAATTACTCACTAGTCAAAAAAAAAAAAAAAAGAAAACACTAATAAAAAAAAGATGATAAAATTATAACCGTGAGAAATCTATATTCATGGAATGAATTAGTCACCATCTTATTATTTTGAGTGTCTCTTTTTTTCTAAAAAATTTTACTTAACGACGAAACTTCCCTAATAGCGAATTAAATAAGTTATAAACAAATGGATATCGTTTATTTATGATCGAATTAAGTACGTTCACTAATGCTTCACGTATTACATTAATATAATCCATTACATTTTAATAGTTTCCCTATTTCATTGCTGAATTTCGAATTAATTATATTGCTGGTGGAAAAAAATAACAACGGTGCTATATCATGTTATATTACGTACACAAAGCTTCATAAAGAATCCGCTGGTTCTCGAACAAAAATGTATTAATATTATTGCGTTGGTGTAACATTCAAGTAATTTTATATTATCAAATAAAAAGCAACTGATATAAAAAATTATCTACTTTTTTATTGGTAAGAGTCAAATCAAACACAATTATAATTAAAGTAAGAAAAGAAGAAAAGTACAGATATCAGATATATGATATTAAATCGTGTAAATTCAATATAATCGTTTTTTAAACATTTTTTTACGAATATACAAATGACTTATTTTTATAATTTTTATTTTCGTTAATGATTTCTTACAGAGATTCTGTTTTGATAACTCATTTCACGAGTGTAAACGTAAATAACTTGTTTAAAATGTTATAAAGATGTATATAAATTATTATAATTGACCAATTCTAAGTTAAATTGTGTGATTCCATTCATTATTTTTAGAATCGTATTAGACTGAAACCGGTATTTTAATGTTCGTGTTATAAGACCATTAATGGATCCAATTAACAGTGTTAATGCGGTGTATTTTGAATTATATAAAAAAAACATCTCAATCTTAAAACAGAATTCCAGGTACTATTTACATTGCACATTTCGAACTAACCAAGCTTTATTTTTAATACTAAAAATGTAATGTATGACATTTACTGTTTTAATTTTTATAAACGTGTTAATGTATCAAGTAAATGCATTCATAATTATTTATAATTAACATATTAACATGAAAATATCATTTTATAAACCATGTGTTTTGTCAACATAATTCCATAAGGTACAAAATAGTTGTACATTATTTAGTTATAAAAATATTTTTAATTATATTCATGTTAATAAACGATTTGAATTTTAATATATATATATACGATAAAATCAAATTTATATTTTCTGTATGAAAAAAATCATTTTTACATTGATAAAAGATATTGGTATCATAAATGGAATGATTTTTAAAAAATACTAAAAACTTTTCAAAATAATTCCATGGTGTTTATTATTTAACTACTGGAATGATTTAAGTATTTTATTTAAAGTTTTGAACTCAGTAAATTTGTTTTAATACTTACAAAGCTTAATTGCTATAAGATAATGTTCTGTGGCAATACCAAATTTTATTTTCGAAATAGAAACATCTAATTTTGACTGCATATTATAGTTAAACTTATTTTTATGAACCATTTAGGGTATCACAATCCAATTTTGAACATGTAGTTAAGCTATATCCAAATAAAGTTTTTGAGTGGATGGTATAAAGATGTTAAAATTAATGTTCAGATAAATAAATGGTTTCATTCACCTTCTTTTTTATTCTCAAATATCACTCGTCATTTTGCTATAATAAAATAAAAAAATTATTTCAATCCTGAGACTTTGATTAAAGTTCTAACGTCAATATTTGCATCGATTAATATTTTATCAGACTATTTTTAGTATTTTTGAATAGATTAAATATGGTTTGAATTAAAAAAATACAATATAAATTGAAATGATTACTTTTTATCATATACCTGTGTTATTTTCTTCTCAGCAAGGCTGGATTTTTAATTTCAGTAAAAAAATATATGAAATTAAGCAATACTTCTGGAAATATTTGCAAATTATCGTTTTTTGATGATTTAAAATTCAAATACAAAGGGTCTTAACTATCACTGCGGGTATTTCACTGTTATAGTTTATAACTAGGAAGAGATAATTATTTATCACTCAATACTGCTTGTAATTTTTACTTATTAGATATAGAAATAGAAAATTATCTTAATATCAACTATAAAATTATTATCAATCGTTTTAAATTTTTTTTTTTTTTTTAAACTAATTCTCTTTTTATTGTTAATTTTTATGTTTTTAATCATGTGCTTGAATATGTCACTAAATAATTGATTAAAATAGAATCGTTCGAAAATAAATCATACCCATTTCCACTTTAATTTAGTTTATGGTAATAATTATCACTTTTGACAAAGTGATCACTTTGATCTCTTTTCAGTGTTCGAAAACTAAATGTTTGTGACAGTCAATTTTAAAGTTATTAAAAGTTTTCCATAAACCGTTTACTTGAACTTTTTGTGTGTTCAATTTGTTTCATCGTTACAGCTTCTAATCCAATGAAAACATTATTCCCAATAAAGGCACTCACAGGACTTATACATTTTTTCAAAATAACTTTTATAATCCCTATCGATTACTTGAATTTGATATTTTATACCATAAACAGTATTATTATAAATCATATTCGTATACATTAGCTGCAGCATACATTATAGTGATTTAGGTTAACAGCGGATCGAGTTTCGCAAATTGATGGTTGATTGTTGACATTATTGTATTTATTACTTATTTTCGATTTCCATTGTATAGCTTAGTGCATTTCTAGTTTTGCAGTAGTATTTGTACTAGTGTATTACTTAATTTTGCGCTATTTAATTACCAAATCGTCGGGCGGGTATAGTGTTTCGACATTTTCGGATTAAAACGTATCGAATAAAACTGTTTTCAGAACCGTTGGATCGCTATACAATAATTTAATATAAGACTACTTCGGATGCGTGTTGCCCATTTAATCCTACACACTCAAGTGTGCTATTACTCGTATGTTATTTATTTGTAACACAATAGGTTGCAGCCGTATCCTATTTTATACGTTTTTCGACCGAACGTCCTACGAATTTTCTAATCTTAGCGATCTCGATCGTTTTGGTCACGTCCATCGTCCCCACTACACACGTACAATAACGAAACGATTCGATTTTCTTCCAGGCGGCCGACAACAGCAGCACTGTCCGTGGTGCAAGCGAGCATCTGGCGCCGCGCTCCCGTCGCCATCGTCGTCGCTACCCTCGTCACCACCGAATTCCGGCACGAACCGGCACCACCACCGGCGGAAGCATCGGCCGCGCGGCCGGCGACATTACGACAACGCAACCAGATCGAGCCTGGACAAGCAGCGGATAGAAGCGATCAAGGAGCAAATACTGTCCAAACTGGGCATGGCCGCCAAGCCGAATATCACCAAGGCGCGGTCCACGAGGTTCCTGGTGGAGGCGCTGGCCGTCGAACCGCTGTCCGGGCTCACTGCGGCCGACCCGGACGCGGCCACCGGTAACACGTTGCCGCCCAGTACACGGTTGCCGTCCGTCAGGGACACCGATTCCGAGCCGGACGACTTTTACGGCCGCACTAAGGAAATAATCGGATTCGCAGAACCAGGTCAGTCACGATTATGCGTAGAACGGCGACAACAATGATAATAACATTACGTATAAAAATATCTTGTACAATAATATTAGTCGGGCGCGACCCACGCGTCGAGTGGAATTCTCTGTACGGTTGTGTGTACGTTGTAAGGGGGAAGTTATTCGGTTTAATACTAGAGAATCGCAATGAATTACCGCGACATAATGTATGACCGAAGCGATTCCGATAATGCACCTACATTTATTATCGTTGTACGTTTATGCGATTGTTTTTCGACTGTCGCTTACGTTTCTTACAATTTTCTTATTTGCCGTACGAAACCAATACTCACGCGTTTTTAATGCGTTATTCGTTCATATATTGTTAGAACTGTTGTTGTAAGTTTTTATGAATTCATGAAACAATACGAAATCGCCAATTATTATTAAATCCAACATTATGTCTACACTTAAAAAAAAAAAAAAATACTCGTAAAAATTGTTCAATTTTACAATTGTAATTTATAATTGTACAATTACTTGTATGCTAAAATTTTTTTAACAAATTTAATTTAGTCGAATTATTAACCCATTATATGCTTACGGTAAAATCCGTTATAACGATTTATGAAAATATACCGAAACACAGTTTTAATCCAAAATAGCTTTGTTCTACAATTTGGTTACAAGCAACAGTGTTGTAGTGTTAGCCTGATATTTTCATCAATAATATACACATGATTCCATCAATCTATTGATGCGAAGTTTAAGAACAGTTTTTATAAGTTATAGTTATAAGTTTATTGTTCCGAGTATTGGAATTCAATTGAGTTTTTTTTTAATTTAACGGTCATGCATTTTTCGGATTCAATAAGGTCACATTTTTGAATAGGTCAATTTATTTTTGGATTCAATCAGTTGTAAATTTAGGTCGTGGGGTTTAAATTTATGCCGCCCAATGTGAGAACCTATAAATTATATAATGTTCGTCGGCATACATTTATAGAGTTTATGGTCGGATAAACTGATTTACATATATTTAAATGCACACCGAGTGATAGCTGATTAATATTAACATACTGAAAATAAAAGCAATTGGTAATTACTATTTCGATAGGTTTTAATTTAATTATTTATTCGACTGTCCAAGATAGTATAGGTAAAGGCTTTGATGCAGCTCAAACTGAAATAGATTACACAAAAGTGATGCATAATCGGTCAGATGCAGCGAAAAACCGCGCGTCTGTCTGTGTTTTTTTTATTATGTAGACATGTAGTAGTTATCCACTCAATTTAAATCACGTCATTTAAATGTCTTCAGACTCGTTAATACGTCAGTAAACGTATAAAAATGTACATATTTTTCGTCATAAAAAATAATACTAATAAAACAACAATATTACATGAAAATAATTACATGTAAAGCCATTTAACACACACACACACACACCATGTTTTCCGCATTGGAAAAGTTATAATTATGCTATGTCTTACATTATAAGCGCCTTCTTAAGTATAATAATAAGAATAAGAATAATGGTAGTTTATCTTTACTGTATTTTCTTAAATTTGATTTATTTGAAACATCATTTAATAGCATAGCCCTCCGGCCGTACAAGTCATTGGCTTCTGGCCTGCGACCCGTGCATTGTATAATAATGCATACTTGTAAAAGAAAAAAAAATTTATCTTATCGAAAAATATAAGAATAAATGAACACCTATTAACAACGTGTTAGATATCATGGACCATAAATCTAGGAAAATACAACTATTGTCTTCAGTAACATTTTGAAATATCACTTTTTAAACATTCGTTTCTGCGTTAGGATAATTATTTATCTAATTCTGTAATAGACTCTGTATATTTAGTTGATTGTCATAAAACTTTGATTAGTTTAAACATTTTATGGCCAGTTTTGATTTAGTGCAAAAATGAGTAAATTCGAAGAAACAAGTTTACAAAGAAAAACAATATTTTACGTTTATCAACATTATACGTTATTTTTTGGACAAATTATACTTCCGTTTATACTTAATAGGTTTAAATGTATTATATTTAAGAGTAGAAATAAATTTTTATACAATTTTTGTACTAGTTGAAAAATTGAAGCAAATTTCTATAAGCACATTAGTTATAAATGTCACATTAATATCGGTTTGAAAATTTCATTATGATATTAAATGATCGCAATACCGTATATAGTACATAATACTTATATGGTTCTATACTTTTATGTTATATTTATGTATTTATTCATTTATAAACATAAATCACAACAAATGGTTATGCTGTAAAGTGTAAAAGTTGAGAATCCCTGCGCTAGAGTCAAAATTGGCCTCCACTTTTACGATGCTATAAATTATGCAATTGTTAACATTTTTGGATTAAATTTACAACATAGTACTATATATATACATACATATATATTTAATGCTATTTTACATTTTTAGACGTTAATAGTATTTGTTTAAACTTTTAAAATAAAACTCATTTTTAAATTGAAATGTTGAAATTCCTGAAACTTATAGTGTACAAAATCACTTTTGTACAAAAAAAAAAAAAACAAACATCGAATGTTATTAAATTGATAAAGATATAATAATACGTAGAAGTGTCACAAAGAGTGTCATCGTGTATATTATATTGACGAAGCAATTCACAGAAACTCGTGTTTAGGCGTTTTCCCATCTAGTGAAAATGATACCGAGAATATTATTTTGTGCATTCTAGATTTATGGCGTGCAATAAACATTTAAATGAAAAGTTTTCCCTGAAAAAATAATAAAAACAATCGGAGCGTTGATATATATAAATTATCTCTAGTTGGTCCACGATTTGCGTTTTATCGTAAATTTGTACGAGTTGTACGACCGCCGTACGTGATAAAACAATGCACATAATATACAGAACATAATATTATAATGATCAATCGATGAACTGTACAGAAGCTATATACGAGTACCGCGTACTTGATGTGCGTGAAAAGTTGTTTAGTACTCGTAGTCAATTTTTGAAATTTAAAAGCACGCATTTCTGTAATACAATTTTTAACAAACGACTTGTGCATAAAAATCCACTTACAAGTTCTCTGAGTAACATTCATAATATTATAATGTACACGATGATTAATACGGTTTATTTTCCAACAGATTACTTTACAGATTACAAGAAAATAAAAAAATGATTTTTTTATTGATTAATAAAACTATAAAAAAAAATAAATAAAAATAAAAAATTGTAAATTATACATAATAATGTAAATAATTGTAATTTTTACATGATAGTTATGGACAAGATTCGAAATGGAATGGGATTTTATTTCGAAATTTATTGCATGAATATTCCTATAAAAACGTATCCAGTTAACGTGTTCCATCACGATCGGTAAATAAAATATAATCTACATACAGTTGGTTGATAATTGATAAACATACGATCGCTAACAGATTACTATCGTGGAAAACACTCGTGTGATTTGGCATCAATACCGCTGATAACCGATTCAAATAATATTGGAAATGATAATAACACAGTTCGGTAAAAACATCGTCATCAACACACAATCGTTAGCAAAACCGTTTAAAATATTATACTCGCAAGTACAGTACAAAGTCCAGGTACAATAATCATTTTTATAAAAATGTTAAAAAAAACTTTAATGAATCTGATCTGAAAATCAGATTATTATTATTATTGTAAAAGAAATAGTTGATGCAAAAGCACCATTGGCACCAAAAAATATGTTGAGAATAGATGTTTTAATTAAACTTCTAGGTGCGTACTGCAATAATAAATAAAAAAGTGTTTTTTGTACACTACTGACCCGACTACTGTAGTTAATATTCTATAGTACCTATAGTGTATTACATTTTTTTTTTAAACAGTTCTCGAAAAATATGTTGATCCCCATCAAAAGTGAAACTCATGAAAATTATTTACAATAGTATACTATAACAAAGTGTTTTTAAACAGCTGAAAAAGAAAATATTGTTTCAATAGTATACTTACGTATAAGCTTAACATATATATATATATATATATATATATATGTATTGATAATATTAAAAACTGAACTGAAAAAATAGTGTAAGTCAATCATAACTAGTTTGATTACCCCTTGCAATAAGAGGATTCCGTTGTCAATAAACGTGATTCCGATGTTGGCATAACGAGAATGGTTAAATGATTTAAATTATCGCTATATTAGAAATAGGAAGAGAGAAAACGAAATGAATTATGTTTTAATTAAAATAAAAAAATTTCCCTTCGGTTCCAAACCGTTGAATTTTGACGTTGCCGGGCGACGACGACGTAGTCGGGTGTGAAGTGAAATCGCTGCAGCCACCGCGGAGGCCCCCAGCTAGAACACGCATCGCTTCTCCTTCTGCCCATATCCTCAATTTATTTATCGCGATGGCCTCTGGGCGCGTACATACTCCGTAACATTATTATGAAATATTTTCGATATTTATAAACGCATTATTACACGAAATGGCTTACGGGTGCGCGATTGACGGCGTTTGGTAAATGATCGCCGTGAAAGCATTTACACCGACCGTTGATCACCGTCGCGAATTCTGCTACGATACACATATTTGTGTGTACAGCGTTTATCATAATTTCCTACATGTGTACACAATATAATATATACATACAGAGGCGTGCTCAGGAATTTTGAATAAGGGGTTGAATTTTTTTTTTTTATTATTTCTATAGGAATCAATATAAAAATGAGGTATTTTACAAAATATGAATATATAATGTACAATTTTTTTATTATAAAATACTTATGAAACTGAGATTTTCAATTAAAATACCTTAAATCAGAAAACAAAATCAAGTTTACGTGGCATTCATTCGTAAGCCATTTTTCAAAATTTATTTATTTTTATAAAGTAAATTTTAAGGTCTCTTAGCGAATCAAATGATATTTCTCTCTCAGCTTATTTAAAAAAATGTTGAAACTAATAAGTTATGTCATCATGTAATTTTTGAATAGTAGAAAATGGATTCAACAAGATTTACTGTTTTTTCAATTGATAGTTAAATAAAATTTTATATGAAGCAAAAGTTTTCATAAAAAATTTACATGAAAATAACAACTTATGAAAAAGGAATAATCTTAATTTAAGTTGAAAATAATAATTAAATAATAATAAAAATGTATGGTAATAGTTTATAATATTTACAGAATATTGTAATTACTAATATGTAGTTCTAGAATTTTAAATTTGAAGCACTTATCACTTTATGTGAGATCGGAGATTTCGTATCTTATAAACTATATTGCGGTGACAGTCGGTGTCGAATTTAGCGGGGGTAAAAGGGGTGAAATGCACTGGAGCCTCAAGTTCTAAGGGACCTCTAAAACAAAAATTGAAAATTGTCTATTTCATTCTTTTTTTTTAAACTAATCTAATAATTACTAATAATTAAGGTATCTAAATTTAATTTTTTTTAATATTTAATACATCAACATATGTATATATGTTATTAAATCAATTTATAAGTGTTAAGTTGAGCACATTTTTTTTAAGAGGCCTTTAATTGGTATTTGATTTGGTCTCTCAGCTCTTAGCTCCTCCTACACACAATGTAATTCTCGCGAATCTAGAATCGACGTTTAACCATCTAATACGCATGTCACTTATTATTTATCTCAACAGTAGTACAAGTGTAAAATGTTGTATGTATTATGTTTGAGATGAGGGGCTCTGGGCGAGACGACATTTTCCGGGATAGCCCCTGCTACATTATTGTACTTTACTGCGTGCCTCCCGCTCGTCTACATGTCTAGATTTAAGTTGATTTTAACGCGGTCATCTTGTTGTTTTCATAGTTCCATTACTTTTGAGAAAAAAGCAGTTTCGAACTACGCGTTGGGTTTTTTCCGTCATTAAACGTACCATTACGAAAATATAAATGCATATATTAACCACTGCAATGTTATTACAAAGCAAATTTATCGGTTCCCGATCATTTATTTACTTTCTTATAACGCGGCCCGTAAATGGCCACTCCTGTAGATCTATAAAATATTATACTTGATTAGACGATGCAACTATATTATACCTATACGTACTTTGGTCGTTCGGTATTCGATTTTTATACGCACCAGCACTTCCAAATAAGTGTGGTGTGCGTGAAATCCAACGTGCATTAATTCGAAAACACGGTATCGTGATGGGTCGAGTGGAACGAGAGTGTTCTGGCACGGAACAATCATCGTGCGTTAGACAGATATATTGCAGAGCACAACAATATAATAATCGTGTTTTTATTATTATTATTATTATAAAGCAGCGATAGTGTGCGGGAACAGTGGCGTGCGGCTGCCGTGGAGAATACGTATTATATTAATAATGATACGGTTTTATCCTGACAGTCTGTTGATTTAAAATGATTATATTTAAATGCGCGTGTCGCGCAAACCGTATCTACATTATATAAACGTATATATATATATATATACATAGCGGAGATATGTGAGTTCATCGGCGGCGGTGACAGCACACGCGGAGGGGTTGACGGCTTGGGGGCAAAAATACCTATACACCGCCGCAGCCTCCTTTGAACTCGTTTATTATATACCATATTATATTAGTAGAGAAACCTAAGATGCAGATCGTTATGTCGGTAATTTATAGATACTGGTTCACGCCCATGTAGTTATTGCATTATATAATAATAATAATAATATCTATAACGCCGCTGCTACGAACGCGGTTTTTCTTTTTTAATTTTTTTTTCTTTATCATTATCATTATTATTTTTTGTCTTCTTTTCAATATAATATATTATAATATGCATATGGTATACACACATAAATGTAGCTAATTGGGCCTCACTACTATATGATATAGCTGTGCGTATGCGTGTGAGAGTTTTCATCGGGCGCTAAAGAGGCAATAGAGGTATATTAATGTCAATCAAAGAAACGCGCGCGGCGTTCACACACATTATTATATTACGATATTACCAGAGTATCAAGTCCACCGGTGCCGCTGCAATGTAACACGGAATTTAGACACGGCCATTACACATTTACACCGCGTAATGTGGTTCCACACAACACACTATAATACGTTTGGGCGTGTGTTTATTTTATATACATATTATTATTATTATTATACATCGCGCGCTTGTGTTATTAACGTGTAAGTGTGTGGAGTAAAACTATGTACGCTTGTACGCGGTGCATATGCGTTGGAATTAGTGAAATCATCTAATCGGTCCGTTTACTCATAATATATTACTGTACCTATAACAGTATAAGGTAGGTATTTGTTATAATATATTATGATCGGGCGAGTACATAAAAAAATATTTTGAGAGAGGTTTTAGGTTGTACATTTTTATAATTATATAATCTTTATACGAATTTTACTATACGAAAATATATTTAATCATTTTCTAGAATTTTGGAAGGAATCTGAACCTCTAAAGCCCTCCCTTGTGTACGCGCCTGATTATAATCATATGCGAACCCTTAAGTCGTTGGCTCGCCGTAAGCAGTTAGTTATTCAGTAACAAACTCGTGGTGTCGTTATATTTTCACCGATTGTACAGTATTGTAATATTATTATTATTAAAACCATCTCGTAGTGCGTAGCGAGAGCAGCAGTCGTTCGGTAAACGGAGACGTTTACATCTGCCGCGAACACGGATCGTAGTGAGCGTGGGACGCCACCGCTTTTGTCATCATCCCGTGGTATTATTTATATCACGTGCGTAGAGACGAGCTTATGTGGAATAGCGTGACAAATAACAATGCATACGGTTCCGAAATCTTTCCGAGAGTCGATAAGCGAAGGGTATAACGTAAAGCTTTAATGGATTTTATCATGCCGCACACAAAGCTAAGGTATATTATATCATTCCTTTTTAATAATAGTTATACCTTATGCATTCCAAAATCACCGCGATTATTCAATGACGTTTTTCAATTTTAGTGCGTGATAATTGAAAAACGCCGGTTTTTAAAGTCTCGTCATCCCCGGAACACTCGCAAAAAGCCGCAAAAATAGTAATTACGACATATTTTTTCAATGTAAAAGCATTTATAGCCGATTTTAGGTCTTTCAGCATCCAGCGCAAGAATTATTTTGGTGCTCATCTTAAACAACTTAAACAAACTGAACTTAAGAAGCTAGAGAGGCTCATTCATTATCAAGAATGCTTTTAATAATTTTTCAAATTACCATACTTGCCACATAGTTGTAAATCATACAAACAACATAATAATAATAATAATACTGGGCGATTCAAAAGTCTTCATCCGATTTCAAAAGGGTATATTTATTTTAAAAATAAAAAGATATAAGGGTGGGATGAAGTAAAAAATATTCATAAATAATTAAGTTTTATTTAGTTTAGTTACAACTTACAAATGTTCAATATGACCCCACAGGCCGCTCGATATACATCTATATGGTAATCAAATTTCTCTTAAACGTTGTTGATCACTAATTAGTTCAAATGAGTTAGGACTTAAAATATTTTTGACATTGCTTCTGCTTTAGTACGCCCTCAGTGAATATTTTTTGTCATAACATTATCTCCATATAGAGAAGTATTTAATTTTATCGCACAGTCCATACTGAAATAACTAAGGTGACGATTAATTGCGTGGTAAATTTATATTATTTCAATGATTGCTACTTTAAGTTCTTCCAAGCTATTTTGTTTAGTCATTTATGAATTACGTTACAAATTTTGTGAAGTTTTTTCATGATTTTCACTGTTCAAAAGAGTTGTTACAGATTTTTCACAGTCCCATTTTACTGTAAAATTAACGTTACACAAAGAACGTTTCGCTTTTTTTTTCACATACATTTTAACCAACCATTTCTTAAACTTTTTGTTAGTTAGCCATGACTCTTTAAACTTAGTTTCATACTTTTTCACTTTTCTTGGATTATTTTTAAATTCTTTCATGATGATAAAACGTGTAAGTATACTAGAACTAGGTACCTAATATTAAACAACTGGACATGATGCACGAAATACAATTACATGAACATAAAACGTAAATCGAAAATAAAGTTTTTAACATTTTAGTTGACATATAAACTAATAACAACAATTCAATTTATTAAATTTAAAAATAATTACAATCATTTTTCTAGCACCTAACACGAAAATTGTAAGTTATAGTGTTAATAATATATTCATCGTTACGCTCTAATTAACACCGTCATAACTTATAAATCATGATTTAAATAATTTATAGGCTACTACCGGCTTCCCACCAAATATGCAAAGGATTAACTTTAGATGATTTAGAAATACTTTAAACTACAATGAGATTTCTTGCTTGAGATTAAGCTCAATTACTTCGAGCTAAGCGAGGAATAATAATATTCAATTTAACATACAACTATCAATTTTAAGAGCTGTAAAAGATTTGCACATTAATGTGAACAATTTTACTATAACAGCAATAAACAAAAGACCAGCTATCGACAAAATAAAAATAGTACTCGTATACTGTATACTCGAAAACCGTAATAAAAGTGGTAATTAGGTTATATTTGCGTCGTGGTCCTTGTTCTGTAAACAATGAACGAATATTTTGTTCTCCAACAATATCTTAAACACCACGTAAAATAACAAATCGTACAACTTAAATGTTCCAGCGATATAAGTACAATACATTTTATTTTTCTAATTGGGCTATCAAATTTAATGTTTCACACCTGGTATCTGTTTCATTTTTATTTTCAATTTTTTCCCGTTAATTTTAGAACAAGTCAGTCAAAAAGTCAATAATGCATTCACTTTTCACTTTAATTTAATTATTGTTTTTACGAGATAAAACATACTAACAGAAATAGAGAAATTATTATTTCAACAAATTTTACCGATTAAGATTTAAAATAAAAAATAAACATTTCGAATATATTTTTATAGTGATATCATACTCAAATATAAATAGATAACTGCACTTAAATGTAATTTTTGTAAATCATAAATAATATGTTTTATTGTTATTCGCTGTTATTGCAAACAGCACTTAGACACTAAATTATATTTATATTCTATATGATTACAGACTATTTTAATTCAAATCAAATAGTCAAATATTTAATAATTTATCATATTAAAAGTTTTGTAAAATTTTCGTCAAAAAAATATTAATAACGATCATTTTTTCAATTTATGAATAAAATAAAATATTACGAAGGAACATGTATAAAGCGATTTGAATTTGATTTTTGACTTACTATGCTTGTATTTAAAAAATAATAATGAACAAAGTGGAAAATATTTGTTTATACAATTGTAAGGATTTCAAAAATAATGATTTATTTATTTTATTTATTTTAAACATTACTTCAAACTTCTAAAACCATGAGTTTTTAACAATTCAATTTTTTAATTTTACTCTTAAGTATATATTTAACGTTTGTGTTAAGATATTACGTCTTACGATTGCACAGTTCTTTTTTTATATATTCCTCTAGATTCCTATAGCCGTAGTCGTTTTTTCAGTTTTTAAATCACGTAACTATTTGCTTTGAACATAATTGTTGTAGCGTATTTGCAATCAGTTGTGGGCATTTTATATCAGTCAGGTAAGAATATAAGAGTATACTTGTATTTTGCTTTTTTGACTAAAATCCCGTATTTTTATTATAAGAATTAGTGATTTTATGATGATGTAAAAGCAACAGCAAATCTTTAAAATTGTAAACGCATTATTTTGATATTGATTAAACAAGATAATAATGAAAACTGTACATACACGCCGCAAGTTGTATAAAGTAAAATATTTAACAATAAACAAACTTTTCCAAATGAATTTTTTAGCATCTCTTTGATAAAACGCGTCGAATCTATAAACTCATCGTACACTCAACTATATTATTTAGTTATATATACAAATTAAATACGAAAGCATTGAAGTTCAGTTGATATTTTAAAATAACATCTTGAAAAATTATGTAAAGTTTGATATGAGATCGGCGGAAATATTATTTCATTTTTTTAAAACATCGATGATCGAAAATGTACTAGGAATAATAAAACAATAAAATAGTAGATACCAATCCTAATAGTTATATTTTTAAAAACTATCGCTTGATTGTTTTGATAAGAGCTATATCATAAAAAATTCGTTGGTACTCTCATTTTCGAGTCAAAACTATCGGTATTCATTATACATAGGCAATACATTCGCACCCGTTGAAACACTACGGCCAACAATATCGAACGTGCGCAATTCATTACGCAGACACGTGTGCGGACAAACTATACGACGTACAATATTATAACAATTACGACATTGCAATATAGTGCATTACAGCATCGTACACAATATTATTGTATTACAATGCACGTTGCCGATTAACGCATAAAAATATGTGCGTACCCAGCATACTTGTGGATCATTATGGCGCGTATGAACGTCATGTTTGGAGAAAAATAAAAATCAAAACGCATAGACATCGTATGCGCGTGTAAATACACGTATAATACTTATATACGTGTATTGTATGTACATATATAATGAGTCATCCTCCATAAAGTCCGTCTAGCCTCTCTTGCGGTACTATAGAACCTGTTTTCGTTTTATATATTACAATTTATTATTATTATTATTATTTTTTTTTTTTCTTTTTCATATTTTTATTGTATATTAAATAACGCCACCGTAGTATATGTATATTGTTTGTCTGCAAGCGGTTCCAAAGTTACACACGCACACGCACAAACGCTTACAAAACTATGCCCGCGCGCGCGCGCGCGTGTGTACTCCTCTTTCTACGACGGCGACAGCAATGGTACCGTGGCGCCCACACAGCCGCATAGTGTGACGTAAGGAATTTTAACGGCCGTGCATGAAGTTGAAGATTTTCATCTTGCACGCGCTCACCATGCCGTTTGCGGTTTCTATTCGACCGTCTATTCCGAACGCGTCGAGCCCATTACGGTTTTATTATTATTCTGTTCGTATTGCAGCAACAGCAGTAACAACAATCATCATCATCAAGCATCGGCTAGTCATTACTGTGTATTCTATAAACTGAACAGTAAAGCCGCGGGCATTTAAGTAGTATTCTAACATTTGTACCGACCAGTTGTTGACTAATATTATCATACTCCAACAACGACAATTTAACGTTTTGTCTTGTCATAATACTATAGTCGTTATTGTATCGTTTTTTTTACACCTAATGCGTTCGATAGTCAAATCATTTCAATTTTATTCTTTCTATTATCATCGTGATATTATACAAATAACTATGGTTTTTATCGGACTGTGTATACTTCTTTTGCTGACATTAAATACAATTGTTTTTGTGTTTTGATTTTGATTAACGAATCACTTCATAGAATTGCATTTTTCTCGTTAAAATATAATTTTAAAATTATAAAATTTTAAAATATAATTTTTAATACCTGATAGTTGTTAGGTTGATCTTATAATACGGTTTTATTTTATTCTCTATTTGTTTATAAAATGTAATTGATTTTTTCTAATAGCTATTAAAATATCTGAGTTTTCCATGGTAATTGTTTTACGAATAATTTTAAAAGATTTGATTGGAATCCGTCTAATATTTTAATTTTTTTTATTTTTAAATAGTTTTAAAATTCAAGATTGATATTTTTGATACTATTAATTTCTCTGCGTTGGTTTTTAAATTCACTCCATAACAAATAAACTTACTTTTTGATAATTTGAGAGATTTACTTTTTAAATTTTAGTTTATTTTTGAGAAAATATATTTTTTCATAATCCCTAACATAAAAACATTACATTAAAATGTGTTTTGATATTTTTGAAATACTCAAGAAAAAAAATCTTCATTATAAATAGTTTTTTGTATGTTTGTCAAATAATTCTATTGTACCCGAATTATTATATTAGCACTATTATTTGGCAATTTGTCGTTTGATAATTTTCTTAATTTAGTTAGATTAAACAAATGCAGTCGACTAACCAAGTATAATAGGACGATGAATAAAACGTCGTGTTTTTTTTTTTTTTTTTTTTTGTGTGTCTTCAGAATGCACAATTATTATTTATTTATCGTTTTGTAAAAAATAAAAAATTCTATAGCAAACCATGGCGTTTCAGTGTTGTCGTGTATAGTGCCGTGGTCGTACACGATGACACTGCCTCTGACGTCTTATTTAAATCGTAGTGTGCGATGAACCGGTCTGCCGTTTGACTCGGTGTAACAACATCATCCGCCCTCACGATGACTGTATTACAGTGCTTATTTGAATATATGCACTGCAACCAAAGTCACAGTGACTTTATTTGTGAACCAATCAGAATTGTTTTGATGACGTAATGGATGAATTCCGTGTGTTTTTTGATACCGTAATTAAGATCAACTTGTCCTGGAGGGGTGAAGATATATAATAAAACATTTGCTTAGCAATTAAAATTTTATTAATTCTTTTAGTCCGTGGGTAATTTTCTTATTCTCATAAATTCATTAATATTTACAATATTAGTTACTGTAAAAATAATATAAAAAGAAATCACGGTGGACGGGAAATTACACCTATTACAAACCCTATCCCCTCCCCTCATCATAAATACATTACTGTTATGAGACAAAGCACAGACAGATGCGAATATATATTAATATAATTGTGTAGTTTTCATTTTACGTTTAGTGATCTGTCATTGAGAAGGACCATGAAAGTGTTTCACTGTCAATAATATACATAAGCATTAAACGTTTAGAATATTCAGTGTCGAGAAAGTTTTATGAAAAGTTGACGACATTATAAACAAGAACGAAGCGACGGGGTTATATTGAAGACGAGTCTGATGAAATTCTCCCTACTCATACACACACACACACAATACTCATAATAAATATAATAACATGTATATTGATTAACCCGAGAGAACACATAAAATACAAAGACCCAAACGATTTAATGGATTCACATTAGTTTTATGCGCCAAACCTATATTTATGTTTCACTCCCGCTTCTATCATCATCGCCACTGCTCATCGTACAGTTTTAAATACATATTTTCAATATTTTATAGCATGCATAAAATAATATGTCCTAACCAATTTGATTATCGAGTTTCTAGTAAAATCAAACACATTTTAAAACGCAACACAATGATAATAATATATAATAATGGTATGTTTTTTACTCAATCAAATTATGGTCAACTTAAAATTTAATGTTTTGCGTTCATATATATATATATATATGTTCAACTCGATTGTTCGTCTTCTACACTCAACGCATCGATATAATATATTACTACACATGTCATAATGACCATAATGCAACTGCAAAGTGTATTTTTCTTGAATTTTTCAAAAATAAATGACACATCGTCAACTGGTAGATATAACTATGCTGAACACTGAAGGATGATGCGTTTCTCATTACAGAAGTCGTTGAGTTAACACAAACGAACAGATTGATCGAAAAAAAAATTATGCATGTATATATATGTATATATACTATAAGTAGGTTTTTTTTTGGCATTAAATGTATAGGGGGATATGACTGTATACACGAACGAAGGATGAAACGATAATATGAATGCGAGTAGAAGAAACGTAGTGCGGAGGAGTAGTGTTGTAAAGGCGGTGAACGGAGAGTCGGTCGTCGTTGAGAACAGAAAGGCGGGAAAGATAAGCGATTGGAATGAAAATGTTTTGCGTGAGGGAAGGTCGGGTGATGGCATGGATGGGATGGTGGTATAGGACGGGGAAAGTGGGGCACTCGGCGGAAAGGGATTTTCACTGGAGCCACTTGCCATCGATCGTGTCTGAGACCTCGTAGACGCACGCACATTGCAGACACACTCACACGACTTAGGCCACTTGTCCGACGTCCTTTTTATCACACACATAATGTGCTGTATATATATATGTGTGTGTGTGTGTGTGTGTGTATGTGCGTATAATATATAACATTTATATATATATATTTATATTTTTTTTAATGGTGGAGAGGCCATTAGCTGGTTCCTGAAAATATTCTTTAAAGGGCTAAACAATCACCACGATGTAATTTGACGTGTCTGCAGTATTGAGGAAAAATAAAAATTAAACCTATGTATTATACATGTAATTACGTCAATACGTATACTTACCTGTTATAATATTACAATAATACTTAATGCTTGGAATATTATAATCACCAATTGATAAATATAATATGATAGTATAGAACAGTGGTCAACAATCTTTTTGGACTCTTGAGCCACATTCACAAATTAAAAAGATTTCACGGGCCAAACAATACAAAAACTTGACATGATATTCAATTAAATTTCCGGCTGTAGTCAATTTGCACGAAAATTTACCCAAAATATATACAACATGTGTAATTTGCACCAACATTTTTTAATTGCGTTTGTAATTTGTCCCAAAATAAGAATATGTAATTTACTCCACCCTCAAGTAGTAAGAAATAGAGATTGTAATTTGTACCAAAATTAAAATTTATTATTTTGTCGATATTATCTCGATAGTACAAACGTACAAGTTTATTTGTATCGAGATATAAGTAGCTAATTACACAGAATTTTAGGTTTTAGATTCTGAGCCGTTACTTAACTTACTTACACCGAGGTCTATACGGTACTTCAGTATTGACCTCAAAACTACCTTAAAAAATAGTCAATAATTTATGATAACAGTATGATAATTTCATTATTTTAGGCAAAAATATAATTTTAAAACGTATAATGCTTTTAAATTATTAATGTACAAAATAAATAAATAATCTGGAAATAATCATTTTTAATTTAAATAAAGTAAACTTAGGTAGCTATATATTAATTTTTTTACTTCACTTTTTTGATTCTTCACGTTTTTTTTTTTTGAATTTGTATGCAACTAATACAATGAATGCAGTTCTTGATATCAATTTATTATTATACTGGTCTAAAGCCACTTGAATTCAAGTATTGTCTTGACGTCAACGAGGATACCAAGGAATAATCAAATATTATAATATCAAATATTCGATAATCGAACAAATAGATACTCATTTTTGGTGTAAATTACAAATTATACTTTCCACTACCTGAGAGAGGTGCAAATTACAAACTCTCAAATTATCTGATTTTGGAATTAAATGCAGGCCGTATAAAAGAAACGTGTAGGCCGCTTTTTTTTAACCACTAGTATAGAGAGTAATATTTTAATTTTTTAATTTAGCATTGCTCGTTTCTGAATACTACAATAACGAGATTAGGTTCTCTCGATATATATTTTACAACGCTCGTGTTAATTTTTAAATAATAATATAAATATAAATAACAATTGTATCTATCTATATATATATATATATATATATATATATATACATATTTCGTAAGCAAAAACGCAGTAAGTCACTGTTGAATTATTTTCTTTTTATAAAGCATTTTTTTTAAATCATAACACTTTGTTTATTATAATTTTTTAAGTATGATGTATGTTTTCCTGAGTAATTTTATCAGGCGAACACGATGAAATAAAAGTAAACATGATTAAATTCATTTTCAATAAGATATTTTACTTTTTTTGTTACACCTTAGAATTGGTAAAAACTTTTATAAATTAAAAATATATATATTATATTCTTAATATAAAATTTGTATAATTAGCATATTGGAATATTTTGCCAAACAATGTTTCTGTTTGCTGGGAGAACTTGAGACAGGTTGTGTAGCATACTATCTCGTGATGATTTTCATACTTTTTTTTTTTTTAAAAGTCTAATTGTATGTAAATAAATATTTTAATCTTTTTATTTTTCAGCCCTTTATTAGCTATATGCTAATAATAACAATAATACACTTTTTGTATAAAAATGGTGTATATAAAAAAAAAAATATGATTTTTACACTTTAAATTTATTGATAATTTACTAACAATAAATGCAATTTTTTTTATCAAGAATAATATATAGTAAACTGAGTTATAAATACAAACCGTACTTTTTAAGTATAATTTTAATCGTAGAAATAAAATATTATTCTCGCATGTATTATTATATTATTTACTCGCAAATATAAATAAACGTAGATGCTGTTGTATTACTTTACCAAAATTGTCTGTATATCATTGTAATAACATGCATTTATGTGGATAAAATTAATGTATTGGGTACATTATACAATTTACTGTTAATATAGCATTGCAAATAGGCTCACATGCTATTATTTTAATTTTAATTTTTTAGTTTCGTATTAATTGTATAATGATAATACATTTAGAAACGATTGATGTAATTAAAAAGTTGAGTATATTTTACAATTATTTTTATCCTTATTTTATGATTCGTGGGGAAAAAAATTTCATATTTCTTTCAGAATTCTATAATCAGAAAAAAACACAAGTTAACCATATGTATGCGTTTTTATTGAAAATACATGATTTTTTTTTTTTTGTAAATTGATAAAATTGTGATTAATATTTACTTAGTGACGTCAATGTTAGACAAATAATTGTTTTTCCATAGTAATACATGATTCCATTACACTACTCTAGAGATTACATTTTACATTATGCATATTTAATAAATAACCCTTTTAGGTACCGTATTACAGTTATTATAAGTTCAAAATTAATGGCTACAATATTCAAGGATGAATTAATACTTGTCGTCAGTTATTCTAACTAGAATATTTCTTTAGGTAGATTACTTGTTTTCTGTTTGTTATTATTATTATTATTATTATTACTTTTATCACTAATATGTTTAATTTTTAAACAAAATCACGTGGAATAAAATTATTATAATAATCTTAAAGCAGTAAACATTAAATATTGTAATCCAATGTGAAAATATCGATAAAGAAGCAAAATTATATTCCTGCTTTTAATACTTTCATTGTGTTCATTTAATTTAAATGTAATGACAACCAAAAAATTTTGAAACTATGAGATTCTATAGCTCAGTGGTTCCCAAACTGTGCACCGTGGTGCCCTAGGGGCACCATAACCACTTTCTAAGGGCACCGTGGTCTACGGTTCATAACAAATAGTTTAAAATGTATAAAATTGTTTTTCCTTATTGTTTTTGTAAAAACTTTATAGCAAATAATGTAATATTTTCTATTGTATAATCGGATATTCTCATTTTAACCTTATAATATTTTTATATAATAATTATAATCATAAAAATAATCATTTTTACTTATCTATTTTTTAAGTTTAAAAATGCATTAATTTATAACCAAGTTAATTTTTATTAAAATTAATAAAATCGGTTACCAATAGATTTTTTTTGTTCTGTCTTTAATGTTATTCACAGCCAAGCCATGTTAGCTAAATTGGATCCAAAAAAGGGCACCGCAGAAAAAAAAGTTTGGGAACCGCTGCTATAAATTATATGTATAACTATATTTTTTGTCAACTACAACAATATGTTATTTGAATCCTAAATATTTATTATTCTGTAGTATAATAATAACTAGAATTTTAAATAAACTGGACTTATATTCTAATACGACCAAGGCGAAAGTCTTAAAGATATTATTTTTACTCATGTAAAGAAATAAATTATTGCAATTTAGAAAATATTTTATTAAAAAACTATAATTCCGAATAATTACTGAATAAATATATAATTTTGAAAAGTAACAGTGTAATAGATTTCAGACTAATATTAAACTAACGATTTTGTTTAAAATTAAAACTTAAACTCATGTTGAAACTGAATGTGTAATTAATTATTTAATAAATTATTCAATAATTGTATTATTCTTTTATTTTATTGGTATAAAAATACCGATAAAATTTTTTCAACTGAAATTATACAAGCCCAGTTGTTAGTCAAATTTTACTCGAACATCTTTAAAAATACAAAATAAAGCATTATGGTCAACTTTCAAACATTATAAAAAAAGTACATTTTTGAAAATATCATTATTTTAATCATAAGCTTTGGAAATGTAGGAAAACTTCACTCGAGTTGACAATAAAAACAACATGGACTTTAAGTATACGATGGTGCTTTAAACTACATCGTGTCTCTGTAACTACTGCATTGTACAACAGTCAAGTCTGTGTCCTAACTGTGGCAAATATTTTTTTGTTAGGCAACTAAGTGTGTTGAAACCCAAATTATTTTTAAAAAAAATTAACATTTCAATGGGAATAGTGTAATCCAATGTGTATGAACAGCTGTCTGATCGATTTGCTCTTAATACATTATCCCCATTGCCGATTGTCGAGAAAACTCTTCGTTGGTTGTACGAGTATAATATACAGTTTTGTTTTTCCGAATATTAAGTTTCGGTTTTTTTCTATCGCTATTCATTGAGTGTAACCATGACAACTATAACGTATCAAATAGCGGAACTTATAAAATAGAAGTTATCCATTTCGAGTTTGTAAAAAAAAAAAAATACAAAATACAAAATAAAATAAAATAACCCAAAAACAAAAGGAAACTTTTATTTGATGTATAACGTCAGATAACGGCGGCGTGGTGGTTGGTATATAGAGAAGACCTTATAAACTTTTTCGGAAAGCAAATTTCAATGTCATTTTTCCCGACCGCTACGATTCTCATCGATTGCTGGCGACGCCGCCGTTGCCGCCGCCATAGATTTTTACAACGGAACACGTAAACCGTCCCAGAGTCGCATAAACGTTACTTATTACATACTTCATCGTCATCGTCGATGACCGCAATCGGCTGTATTTATATGTGTGTGTGTGTGTGTGTGTATTTAGAAAACTGGAAAATTACTTTGATAAAGGAGAAAAAAAATATTATATATATATATATGTATACATAGTATTGGCGTTTGGAGAGTGGAAAATGAGTATACCATGCGACGACCCTTCCCCGCCACTGGTCTTTTGACCACTTTATAGTAAAATAGGGGTTATCGAACGTTAGTCCGGATCGGCGCGTCTGCCGGGAACCAAAAATCTGACTTATGTAATACCACAGCTGATAATAAATAAACACCATTCCAAAAGAAGTGGGTCAACTCTTGAACGGCGAAACAAAAATGTTTTAATATTTACGAGAAATTCGTTAGGGGAAAAAAGTAATCAAATTTTCACTTTTTCCGTAAGTTTAATTCCCCCACAGAGAAAATGAGAAACCCGAAGATTTCGCCAAATGGATGCCGGAAGGATTTGTTTACGATTTTATCGGTCCAGAAAATGTTCTAACGATTATTACAGCCACAAATTATTAAATTAGTGATGATGGTGTGCATACTTATATATAAGCGTCACCCTTCTTAAATAAATATTACTTTAATAAAAAAAATTACTAAAGCCATATACTATTTTGATTTATCGTTTATACTTCAGGATTCATTAAACTACACAAGTGTATAATATATATTGGGTAGTTCGATGAAATTGTAATATTATAGTGTGTAATACACGTCTATACACCTATGTATTTGTCTATATGCATATATAGTTATGTACATATTTTTATACATGCTGTTTACACGTCAATAATAGTCTAGTAATATTGTATAACGGTCATGCATTAATAATCGTAGCTCTGAGCACTTTTGAATTAAATTTAAAAAATAAACTTTAAACACAATTAAAATATAATATACGATATGAATTAAAAAAGTTCTCCGTCCTTGGAATACGATGCTTAATCTCCATTTACACGAAAAAGGTTTAAACACTTGGCTTGAGTAAGATGTCTTGAAAAGCTTAAATATAACATATAAGTGAAAGTTCAGGAATTACATTGATTTTCAAAAAATATTAGAAGCCCGAGCATTTATTATATTAGAGTAATATAATATTTATTAACTATGCAATAAATAATATTTTTATCTTTATGAAAATTATAATACTATTTTAATTTTGACATAGAACTATGTCAAATTTTGCATGAATTAATTAATTATTAATGCATGAAATAATACGCCATTAATAAATTACATTTTTTTTTTTTTTAAATTAATTCAGATAGTAGGTAGAAGAAATATAATAAACGATATATTTTTTTTGTGTATAAATACTTTTAAACTTATGTAGGTTTGTGGACTTAATATATTATTTAAATGTATAACAATGATATAATTTATACGTTTTTAAATATCATAAATCGTTGAAAATAATTTGTATACATTTATAAAAAAAAAGTCGATAAATGGATATTTAATACTCAATGATTTAAAAGAACAATTTTTTAATTTACCACGGCTTCTAGTGTATTGTATATTAGTATTTAAAATATTTCCGTTCTGAGCTTTCGAGTGAAAAAACCTGAAAAACTAGAATAGTTATGGGTGTAAGGAATTCTGAATTGATTTCTTCTCAAAAATTAAAAACACCGAATCGTTTTAGTTGTTTAAATAAATCAACCAGATTTAAGGTTAGAAATAGAATCAAACTTATCTATGAGTTGGATATAAATCATGAAAATTGTTAAAATTGCATATGGTAAAACCGTATCGTGTTACGTGTTTGCGTCATAAACAACGGTAATGGTTCAAATTGCATCGGATATAAAATACTAAAACGATTATTTCCTTTAGGGTGATTTATCGCGGTTCCGTTTATATACCAATGGTATATGATGAGTGGGAAGGAGACGTATTAGTGGTATATTGCAATACATTAGTTAACAAGTCAACAGCTCGTGTTTGTACTCTGTAGCTGCTTCCGAATCAAACGGCTATTAGAATTATTTACATTTTTACATAAAGATAACAGTCGACCGCCGGTGCGTAAGCCCGTCACAGGACGTCATGGACGCGTTTGCGTACATGTTTCCGTAATACCAAACCCTTAGTAATTTAACACTTATGTGACACCGTCAAGTAACCAGCGATTCGCTACAGTACGAATACACGTGTACACCTATATGTCCGCAGCCTGTGACAATACGATAAGAAAACTTGGCTATTCCAACATTTGTGCACGTACAATTTCATAACATATTACATGTGCATACGATATGATCACGTGTATAATATATGATTGCGTTGTAATATATACCTGGCTTTATGATTTTGTCCAAAAACAAGATTAGGTCTAGTAGGTTCATTTCGCGCGATGAGCTTACCCGACTCAAAGGATCGCAGAAAACTGAGGAGCATGAATACTGCTTACACTTTTAAGTTTCACGCTTATTAATATTAATTTTTCTTTGCGTTTTCATTTATGTTTTAATAAATTAACGCCCAAAGTACACAGAATACGAGTTATGGACAGAATAATAATAATTAAACTCGTAATTACATTATTACCTCATCATTACTTCGTAATTTATGAATAAAAAATTTAACTGATTTATACGCCCCTCACTCATATAATATTTCTTTTTTATACATACACACTTCTCGAATTAATATCAATAGGTATAAATCGGGTCCGAGTTCTGATCCATCCGAATAACTAAAAACTGCAATAATACATGGGAGTAAATAATGTTATTGAGCTATAATTATTATAACCGTTTCATTGTAAGAATATTATGAGCGGCAGAAGGTGTACTTAACAAACGTTAGTTGACATTTTCGTTTTAAATTTTACAGTTTATTTTACACAGCTAAGTTCGAGAACATTCTCGCACACTCGGGAGTATTCTCGAACAATTACGCTGACGCTTTCCGTAACCGCAACTCAAGTTTAAATTTTTCTTTTAACATCACGTACCGGTGTGCACAAGAGTATGCATTTGGGGGGCAGTCAACCTTTCGGAAGTCGTGTTTAATTTTGATTTCACTTAAAGCTAAAAACAAGTTCGGTTGTCAGTATGGGGTGATACTTATTTGTTATTATTATTCATCCGAGTGAGCATAATAACAGCGTTGTGTCTTGACAACTCGATGATGTAGCTGTTGCGAAAATGTTCAAAAAATGTAATTAAACAAATCGCTACGTTGCCTTTGTCGTTGGTGAAACGTGACCGCTTCGAAAACGTCGACAAATATTGTTTTAGCCTCCAGTGTCCGCGTACACGGTTTCGACCACCCGCGGCCGCCCTTTCCGCAGCTCGTCGCGAGAACGGTGTTGTTAGGAGAGCGCCCTACGGACGCGCCGCGGCGACGGGCTGTTAAACGTACGGGAAACGACACGTGCACGACGATGCG
>NW_020273227.1:172637-186337 GCF_003268045.1 Sipha flava
GCGCCGTTGTTCAGGAATCAATTAAAAAGAAAAAAAACGCGCGATACGGCTGGCGCAAAGGCGGCGACCGTCCGGACGGGCGACCACGCGGTGCGCTTGGGCGTGCGTGCGTGGTTGTGGGCGCGCACGGTCGTTCGGTTCGTCGGCGTGATGAAGCGGGGAAACGGTCGGCGGCGGGTGGCTGCGGCGACGGTTATATGGCGCGGCCGTAATAAAATATTGCGTCCGCGGCCTCCGGTACACACAGACCGTTATGTACATAAATTTTATGTACATAATACGTGTGCACGTATATACGCATGGATTGCGTACATGTGTATGTACCGCGCAGTTGTATACGGTACACGGCCGTATAGTAGTCCGGCCCTGTCCCGCACTGCCGCCGTCGCCGCCACCGTCGCCACTGCTATGGCCTGCGAACCGCACCGATAGTCTCCCGCGTGACGGGATGGGCACGCGCACGCCCGCACACGTACCGTTTTATAACGTCCCGCATAGGGTTGTTTTTTTTTATTATTATTGCGGGTGACTGTGTGAGAATCGTCGTAACACACCACCACCACCAAACGTATTTTATTATCTCCTCCGAGACCGGGTACGATGGTCGTGGAAGCAGGGCCAGTGAAAGGGTAGTATAGGGAGGGTTGGAGCTCCGGGGTCCGTACCTCCAAGAGGGCCCGTCGTCTTAGCGTTTTATACAAAATTATTTTATAATCTCATTCGCCGTGGCGTAAGATGAAAATTTGAATACTTTTATAGTACTAAAGTAAGTACTAGTATGCAGAGCCATCCAAAGATTTTTCGGGGCCAGGGGCAAATTAATTTGGGGGCCCTTCGACCATAATAATAAGATATGATAGACAATATACTCACGGAGAATAATAAAATTCTTGCAAACGTAATTTTTCATACCTTAACTAATCAAGCTCATTTAAATGCAAGTACTGTATTACATACATATTAGAATTTATTATTATTCATAATTTAATTGCTCAATGTAATCGGACAAGTCGCTACACGTTTACACGCGCGCGACTTTAATCGCCGACACGCAGCGTGTAAAAACGCTCAGTGTAATCAAGACTTTATGGAGCCCGCTAAAAAATATTCCAACAATGGTGCCGTTCCCCCCCCCCACTCTTTGCTAGTTCGTACATTTAGTATGTATGTAACAAGTGTAAATAAAGAAGGCCTGGAACCGATCAGCCCAAAAGCCCTCAAAATCGATTCTATGTGGTAGTACAATAGTGCAATAGTACCGGTGGTGGTAGTCTACCTTGGTCACGGCTGCACAGGAATGCGTCACATATAAAATCGTCGAAAAATGAAAACCTACCGAACGTACCGATACCGAGATCTTTCAACTGGTGTAAAATCGATAGTTAATTAGATCGCGAAAAAGGGTAAAAACACTAGACTACAACGTGTTAAAAGTTGATCGAGTCGGGCCGGTATTAAGCTGTGAAGATGTAACAAAGCAGTATCATCAATGCTGTCTTTATCCTAAGGATACGTGGGACACGAGCCTAGGGCCCCCGAACTAATAAGACCCTTGGCCAACGGGTACACTAAAAAATATAATTCACATATTACGTTTTAACATAGATATAAAATAAATATTTCACTGTCAGGCTTAAATAATAAGTAAAATACAGCGATTACTACAATAACGATAAATTTGATTCACAACAAGTTATCGACGTACAGTGTGCGATAACATAATATCGTTAATGCGTTTGCGAACAAAGATGTAGGTGTAAAAATATCGTTTAAAATTCCAAACTGTGCGCGCCCAAAGGCTTCTTAAAAGACGGATCTGAGTAACATGGCAAACAATATAAATGGTGGATTTCGTGCAACGTACGCTCCGATGTACGTTGCCGCAGAGGGAGAGTTGCTGCAGAAAGCGACGGGTTAGTTACGACGGTAAAACGCGTGTAAATGTTTATTATGCTGAGACGTACGCGGATTGATCGCGGATCACGTTCCGGCGGCGGTGGCGGTATACGACCGCCGGTGTCCCGGCACACGGACGCCGTCGCAAGTTTAATTGTGACGCGCACTGCCGTCGGCTGTAGGCGCGCACGTGTTCCGATTTGTGCACGCGTTAAAACGCGCGCCCGACCGCCGGTTATCGCGCGGTCGTAAACGGCGTAGCCGTCCGCGAATCGTCCAAGTGCGTTACCGGGAAGCACGGGGCGCCGCGAGTCGAGTTGTAGAGGTGACGTGTGTGTGTGTGTGTGGGGGGGGGGGGGACGAAGGGCGCGACGCGATAACCCGAAAATTCCGAGAAACGCAACGCGCGACCGCGTGCGCGGGGACGACCGTAAAGTCCGCGAGCGCAACGTTTATGCGTTACGTGCGTGTCGCACTGCGAAGCGCTTAACCCGGTGCGTCGGCGACCGTAACGTTATCGCACACGTTCCGGGGACTTTATGGTGTCGTTTAAAACTTTTTACGGCGCCCGCACACGCCAGCCGACAAACGGGCGTTCGTGATTTCTTTTCGGATTTATTTCGTTTTCACTCCTCCGATCGCTCCCATCGCCCGCCCGTCCCCCTCCCGTCCGCCGTTTTTCGAGTGCGTTTCGCGGAACGCGACGACGGGGCGATGCAGTTCGCGCGACTTGCGGCGGACCCAAGCGGCGCGCACGTCCGTATTCGCGTAGTCGTCGCACACGTGCGCGCGAGTGCACGACCGTTACTGCACACCGTTTACGACGGCACGCGGCGTGTGCGCGCGACATTAAAACCGTTGCATTAAAACTGCCGTTGCACTGGCGGCGTGTGCAACGCGGTACCGGCACGGGTGTAACGGCGGCGCGCGCACGTGCGGTGCAAGTGCCGCGTGGCCCATAAAACGCGTTCGTACATTACGGCGCGACGCGCACCGGCCGGGTGTGCACCGCGCGCGCTAAGTCTCGCTCCTCTCATCGCCGTCCCCCCCCTCCTTCGACCACGTCGCGGTGTTCGGGACATCTACGCGATGCGGTACGCGTTTGCATACTCGCAACGCCGTGTTTCTCTCCGTGTTCCGACTGGACGGCCGATGGCAAAAAATTAAAAACCGCTGTCGACCTGAGATCGTTGAACACGTCGCGTCATCACCGTGTTTACCGTACGAACGTGTTGTAGCGCCTACCGTACGCGGGGACGCAGCCGCCACACGTCGCTGTGGCCGTTCGCGATAGAAACAGGTTTTTGACGATGGAAAACCGAACTGTTACGGTTATTGATCCTACGCTGTTGAATGCAAATGATTGCAGACACTGTCACTGGAGGCTAAAGATTTCGCCGAAAGGATGGCTCGTCCGTAAGACCGACGATAACACGATGATTTGTCGGGGAGCGCATATCGGTACGATACTGTTTGAATATCAAAATATTAGGTCCCTCCCTCCACTCTTTCGTATGATAATGCACGTTCGGAACGGATTTTCTGCACGATACCGTTGCGGCGAATCATCATACAATGTGTGAGGTGTTCTATAAACAAACATAACGACTATTAATCTTATACGTTCTATCTAGAAAATTTTTTTCCCAGACATCAGCTATAATCACAATCAGTGAACCCGTGTACATACAACTACGACTTGATTAAAATTTTCTTTTCTAGATATTAGGTTCAAAAGCGGAGAACAAAACATGCATACTTTTAAATAGTTATTAAAATATGGATTTTTTTACATTGAACTATTTAAAAAAAAAAAAATTCTAGAATTTATATTATACTCGTACACAAATATGTACTAATGTATTTGAATTTAATGATGAAATAAGTTTGAGGTTGCATATCTATGTATTTAAGAACTTAAACGAACATAAATTAAACTTTTCACTACGTACTGAAAAAATATATTAAACATAAATTATTTAGAAATTATAGTGTTTCGAAATGAAAAATAAAATCTCGCTGCAGTTTGTGGAAGTCTAATTTTTTAATAATGTATATTGTTATAAAATACTTTATATTATATTTTTTTCTTCTGTTTTTCATATTAATTATCAAAATTGTTAGTTGAATTTTTTTTTATACAAATTATTAGTTATACCTTTTAAAAACTCCCTATTAAAGCGGTTATCGCTTAAAACTCCTATTATTAAAATAGTTAATATAATAAATCGTGTTTTGTAAATATTTAATTAATCCAATGTATAATCTAGTCGTGTTCGTTTTATCGTAATCATGAAAACCTAATCGCTTTAGATTCATTGGATTTGTATTCGATTTAAATAAATTACGACTTTATGTTCATGTCTCTCGGGAGAGGGTAGAAAAAATATTCTGATGTCCTATCGAAAACAGAATAATAATTGCACAGATGCACAGTACTATTTACGATATTTATAAAGATCGCGTTGCTGCTGTTTACTTTAAACGTCCCGGACCTATTTAAAACGAACATTAAAACTAACATTGCCAAGCCATTAGTAAGGCAACGTCTAGACAAGGGGACAAATACTCCAATGCAAACTGTGTTAAAACAGGATGTTATTTCATTTGGTTGAATTACGATATTGAACATGGTGCGGTGAAGAGGAAGAGAAAACGTCTCTGATGGACGACTGGTACGGATGGTAATACTTACAGCGCAGGCATCTAGAAAACGCATCACAATGCACATATGTATGTAGCATAATGTACTTATTGAATGTATATGTGAATTCAAGTGCATAATCGATTAAAACACGCATAATTCCCTAACGTAAAGTGTACCAACGATTTTCGGTATAAAACTCGTGATAATGTACCAATCAACTTATCGAATATACTCATTCGAAGTATAATTTAAAATACATTATACAGCTAACATGGATGATGTATTCTACTTGGCTCTATTCTATATATATCGTAAACTTAAGCATCATTCTAACCAATTTCAAACTAATTAAATATACTTTTATTCTCTATGATTAATAAATAATTGGGGATTTGCGACTTGAGGTTTTTGTCAAATAACCCGTCAATATTGTGTTAGCTATTAATAATATTTTTGTTTATCATTATAATAAAAGTTTTTTTAAATAATGAATTTTAACTTCTTATGTGTTATGTAAAAGAAAATCAATAATCATCTCAAAAATGAATGATACACATGATATACATGTCTATGTTTCTATTTACAAATAATTCTAACTTAATATACAATACTATAGAGTTAGGATTTTGTCACTCTATGAAACTTTTTTAAAAAAAAAATTTGATTATTTTATTTTACATAGCATAAATCAAATTTATAGCTGACATAGCTTCTTTTTAGATCAATAGAAAAAACAAATGTCCACAAAAGTTGCACTCTATAAATCACTAAGTTAAGCGCAGAGCTCTTTCAACACATAATATTACGCAATACGACAAAGTCGAATTTTCTGAAGATTGAGCTATGGCATGAGATATTGACAGTTTTATGAGGATCTTCAAAAGAAATGCATGAGTATTATTTTTAAATAACAAGGTCTATTTACTATTGATAAATTTTCAAAATTATTTTTAAACCTTAACATTTAAAATTGAATGTATAAATTCAGCACTTATAACATAAACATTTAAAATCTCTGACAAATATCTCCTTTAAAGGTATACTTAAAGACAGAATTTTTTTCAGAAATATTTTGGAAAAGAATTAATCATATGTTTTTTTGTGAAGGTGTCATAAAAAATGTGATGTACGCTTCCATGTTAAAATCTATTAAAAAATATATATTTAAAATGTTCTCCCAACATTCGTCGGACGTGAAAGTGAATTGAATGATTTAATTTTGTAATACTATGATATTCAAGCTTTAAATCACACACCTTACAGACTTCGTAACGGTTAATCTTTATTGGTAAAAGAAAAAATAGCCTCCGCTATAAAAATTTTCGCGAAATAATAATATCCAAAACATTTATTTTTCTAGTACTAAAACTGAAGTAAACGAGTTTCCGAGAAAAGGCTATAAAAAAATAATACGAATACGGATTCTTCGAAATATCGTGAATTTTACTAGAGAACTTTCTGTTTAAAACCGAGAATTTGATTGTATTTCAATTTAAACATAACAAAACTTTATTTATATTATATCCACATGCGTGGACGGAGAAAATAAATTTTTACATTTAATTTTAAAATGTTTCATTGCAATCCATAAAGTTTTGGCTATAGTGTTTTATCATTCTTTCGAATAAGTAACGTTTGTAACATTGAAACCTAATCCAACCTACTGCAGATTTCTGCAAAGCAGTAATGTGATTTAAAAAGTAAAAAATTTAAAAATGTATAGCGGTAAAATTATTTTGGTAAAAATTATACAAGACAAGGATAATTTAAAACTATAAATAACATCGAAAAATACATAAAATGATATGTTTTAACAGAAACAAGAACAAAGTTCTATTGAACTTACTTGCTACAGTACTAAAAAACTGTAAGACATACTTGGCATGATGCCTGAGGTCTGTAAATGTAATTTATATAACTTGCTTGGAATTTTATATTACAATTAATACAAATGTATTATGTTTTTGTATTTCGTGTTCAACAGTAATAAACTCAATGAAGACTTTCTTTAGTAAGGTTTTCTATAAAACTACCCTATCCTTTTTTCTTTTTTTTTTTCATACTTCCGGTAGGTACATAAAATAAATATAGTGTATTAAAAGGTGTTCTAAATTCAATTTTTCCATCCACACAAACACAATATTATTTCGCTATAATTTCACGTTTGAATATCATATTACTGTAGCATAACAACACATTTTTTTTTTTACATTACATTTTTCACCTACATAATATTTTATAGTCAATGATATTGTTTTACTACCATTTTTCCAATACAGTCACGTAACCGCCACTAATTTTCTTGTCTGGATTTCTCGTTCATTTACTACCGGTACCAAAAGTCATGGCGAAATTCATAGTCATTTAGCATTACTAGAACAGATACAAAACATATTTTCGGATGAGTGTTTGAGAAAGATTCGAAAACAATTTTATTAAGTTTTGTGATTGTGAAACCCCGCAAAATTTGAATGTAAAATAATTACATGTTTTGGTGTAATGCATAATAACAATTATCTTATTGCATGGTAAAAATTTAACTACAATTCTTTTACTTTCGACAGAAATCACACACAATTTTACAAAATTTTAATTTTGTTCCAGGATCAACGTTGAACGGTCAAACGTTGTTAGAATTCCCATGGTCACAAGATATGGGAAGCACTGATTCAGTAAAAGTCAAGTCTGCTAAGCTGTGGTTTAGGTTAGAATATAGACCGGACGTTCCTCCGGTCGCACGAAGGACCCATCACAGTCACAATGTAACTCTGTGGCTATTCAAAATAAACTTCCGCACCAACCAAATGCGGAATACCACGTTCCTAAGTGGTAAGGTATGTTTCGCAAAAAAAAAAAATAATAATACTTAATGTTTATTATTATTAGTATAACCCTGGAGTACTATAAAATATTATACAAATGTAATTTGTATTTTATTTCTATTCGAAAACTTTGATAAATTATAATTAAAAACTCTCTTTTTTTCATTATTGTTGGAAACATTATTTTAATTTTTAGCCACCGACTAACAAAAATTGTATCTAGTCTAATTATGTGGATAAAAAAATTGTTGTACACATTGTTGCTGATAAGCTTTGAATACACTTAAAGTAAAAAAAAAATACATTTTAATGAATTAAATACAGTTGATTTAATTTCTAAATATTTTCTATACTAAATAAAAATCTATATACTTTTCTTTGTTTACTAGTAAAAATTAATAAAGATTAATACAGTATTTTATAACGTATACTCAATTAAAAATAAAGATTATTTACAAAACATATTGATGATATCTATAATAAATAAATATAATTTATTAAAGTAGTTATATACTAAATTGATAGAATGTTTATATTTTTCGTCATGACTAGATTCTGATCTATAACAATTGAAAAAAATTAAATAGTAAATACTAAGTGAAACGCAAATATTTATTTTCAATTCTATTTATCGAACTAAATATTTTGAATACAAAATATTTTTTTGTTATTAAAGTTTCCAAACACACATTATTATATTTTTAATCATTTTCTATTTAAGTTCTATAATAATATAATTTAGCAAATCCTTAGTGGCACATAGTAAATTATTTCGAAGTTGAAATATTACAACTATTTTGAGACGACCATAATAATATAGACATGGAGTGTTTATAATCTGTCTGTATATTATATCATACTATTAAAGACTATAATCGTTCTTGAACAATGATCGATTACCACGAACATCCGCAATCGATCATTGTTGTATATAAATATCACATTATCCAATGAATATATAATTTACTGTATTTGGAAATGTTTCAAATAAGTCACTAAAACCTAGTCCAACCCCAAATGAACCGATAAAGTGTAATAACTATTAATAAATCTTTTGCTATACAATTTAGTACGATCGCTAAAAGACCAATGTAATGACGAAAATATCCCCATCCCATCTAATAAAAATATTGACATTTTTTTCAAGTCAAAATTTAGTAGCCAATGAGCAACGATAAGCAAGGCAGAGATTTGTAAACCAATATTTCATCCGTAAAAAATGTTTCCGAAATTTACACGTCTCCAGACCCCTTCCCCTCGTACCTAAATAATGCAAATTTCAACTTTTTGAAAAAATCAATTTGATATAGTTGGTAAATTTACTGGAAATTTTGAATCTTCATAAAATTTAATTCATATAAAGCAAGAAATTACGACAATAGGCGTATAAGATTCTTCTATTAATAAGAATTTTCATTCGGCAACTTATAATTATATTTTTATATTTTAAATATTTTTACCTGATACAGACTATAAATACTTCATAACTGTACTAGAGTCACTATATTTTAAAATTACATCCCAAAGCAGAGATGATCGGAACTATGTTTTTCAAGATACTTAATTTTACGTTCCATAATTACCACTCATTACCTTTTATTTATTTTTATTCAAAATTTAATACCTTGTTAAATAATATTTATATTGTTAATTTTTTTTATTTCCCATTGTTTTTCATAGGTAATAAATGTTTTAAACAGTGGTCTATCTGTAATTCAATTTAGATTCGATAAACTATTATGTTATTCACGCAATCTTATTTTTTTATGTTGTAAAGTATTATTAATCATATTTAATTTCTTAATCTAAATATGTCTTACTTTAGTAATATACTTTTTATAATCATAATTATTATTTATTGACGTCGTATATTATTGGATTGATACTTAATGTGTCATATATGACGAAATATTGCTTAGCAAATCGCTACAGCTGCCTTGCTAATCGTTGCTAATTGGCTGCTAAATGATGATGAAAGAAATATTTTAAAATATGTTTTCGATGATATAGGTGGGGCTAGGGACATGTATATCTAGCCCTACCCTTGGTTTTTTTTTGTTATATGACTAAACTAAAGTCTTGCAAATTGTTGCTAATTGACTGCTAAATGTTAACTTGAAAAAAATATCAGTATTTCGATTAGGTGGGGTTGGGGACATGTTCGTAATATAATGTTTCCTAAAACAATAAAAATGAATACGTAATTTTACACAAATACAGGTGTACAGAATGCATATTGGAAACGTTAAGTAAAAATATTATTAAGTAGAAAACTATATTATACGAGGCATTATGTTTAGATCCAAGATCATATAAAAAACGTAATTCAAAGAAAACGCTGAATTATATACCTGTGTATATATGGTTGGTTTTCATTTTAAACAAGTTTCTTATTCATAACTGTATGTAAAATAATGACAATTCTAACAAAAATGTCTTGATTATTAAAAAAATAAAAATTAAAACTAGAAAAAATACAGTTATGAAAAAACTTTCTGTACACTAATGTTTTAAGATATTTTTTCTTTTCAGTGTTTTCATTAAATTAATATTATATATGTAATGTTATTTTAATTATTCAATTGAAATTTTAACCATGGCTGAGATTGAATAGCCAAGAGTTATTTTCATTAATTAATAATCGCAACGTGAAGAGGAATTTTATTTTGTTAAATTACGTATATGTATATAAATATAGTTAATCATTCCTCCTTTTTCTGTTAACTTCCTTTTATACTAGTGTACTTATTTCGTTCATCAATTTTCGTACCTTTTCATATATATCTTAACGAAATTCGTGGGAAAGCTATACATATACATAAGAAAGTTATCAGACAATAGCTAATAAGGAAATTCAAAAAATATAAATATTTTTCTTTCTATATAATATCTTCATATCTTCATAATTACGAACTGCTTTAGTCTTTTACGGTTGATCAACGACGTTTTTTCCCTATATGTTATGTTTAAGAAAATTGTACAGCAAAATTATTTACATTAAACTTGCACTCACTGAATAATAAAATTATAAAAATTATTCGATCTATTATAGCACACACATCTGCATTATACGTGTTATTGACTATCACGTAAATAGTTAGTATATTAACTATAAGAACATTGTTGGACATGATAAAAGGAATTCTGATCACTAAACATGAAAATGGATGTAACAATTAATATATTTTATTCTTTACATTATTTTTTCTTTTTTTGGTTTTATTTGTGCATATGAGTTGGATTACTTTATGTGTAAATGTCCACTTTGCTCAAAACCTTTTTTCCAGCAATATTTTTGGACTACGTTTCGATTTTTTTATAATATCGTTGTCCAATGTCACCACTTTATAAAATACGCAAATAATTAAATCATTAAATATTTAATATATGCATAGGTACATTGTTATTGATCGATATGATCTTTCGGGTTTGCCGTTTCCAATGTGCAATGCATGATAGTACACTTGAGCTATTTGTGTAGTAGATAGATTTACTCTCAGCTACATCATTTATAGCTTCCATACATTTCTCAAAGTTTCTTTCAATTGCAGGTCCGTACCGATAACGATTTGAGTACATGATTACTATTAAAATAAATATATTTATAAAATATATTCAAACTACCTGCATAAACCTCATATGTATTAATTTAGACAAAGCATATAAGTCAGATATGACTGATTAGATTAAGTATTTTCCATGAGCTAAGTTACTCTTAAACACCAAATTAAATATCGTATTAAATAATTGACTATGTTCAGCACAGTCAAGCTGTGTTTTATGATACATAATTAAACCCAGTAATTCAAAAAAAGTTCAAAACTATAAACTAAATATTAAATATCATGACGAGAACAAAAATCTATAAATTGTATTAAATACGTATAACACTTTCGTTTATTTACCAAATAATCTACAATTTGTTTCCGTATATTATTTTTCGTTCAATTGAAACATTTTATGGGATTTCGACATGCATGTGCACAGATTCTGTCGAACAGAAACACCACGTAAATCTACCATATGAACTATACACTATACACGTGCCATCTATTAATGAATTCGGATACAATTTTACACCCTTTGCAAGAAAAAAACCCATTCGAGTATGCCGATCGTCTTTTTCTCTAATGTTCTTTTATATTTTTCAACCGTAATGCCATGCAAACATAAGAGTACCTAATTTATCCATTTATTTAGTATCCATGGACCCGAACCAAGAAAAACACGTATTACACCATCAGTTAATGTACCAACATATTATGGATATAACGCTAGGTTACGATTTCTTCCTTTTCGAACAATTATTTTTCGTTATTCAACTATAAAGATCTGAGGACAGGAGTCGAGAACCTACACCTATTTGGCATGCAATCAGATGTGACCTTTGAGGTCAGAAGTTTCCAAAATCGATTCCGATGAATCCAAGGCTACCGAGTAACAATCCCAAAGGTTCTACAAGGTTTATGAAAACATCAAGAAACGTTTTTTATATTGTTTCATATGGAAAAAATTATGTTTACTTATGTTCGAATTCGAACACATACGTTATCGTTACGGAAATCGTGGAGAGAAGAATATTTATTATCGTTTACGTTCGGGCTACAGGTATCCTGTTGACACTAACAATATTTGAAATTAAAAAACGTGCGTGGGTTCCCTGAAATTGAATACATTTTGGGCATTATTGGGGTGGCAAACCATTTTCCCTTGTTCATAAAAAAATATTGGAAACCACGGTGCTTCAGGGCACTACGCGTCAACACCGTTACCCGAGCATAATGTACCCGTTCGGCTATACCGCGTTAATAGCCACCTGCCACGTCCTATCGGAACGGTTATCGACGCGTTCCGGTTGACTTCCGTGCGATCGGGCACGTTCCTAACCGTAAACACAATGCGGCTGGTCGAAAGCAACGTATTTGATTTTTGTTTTTTAGAAAAAAAAAACGTTCGCTCGTTTCTGCCAAAAAGATTCCCCTGACCCGTTCGCGGACGGTGGCTGTTACCGCGCCACCGTCCGACGCAATATCGCAACCGCGAGTAACCATTAACCAATGGCGTGTGCAGCGTGGTTCGACAGTGGTTGTTGATAATCGCTCGTTGTTGGTCTCAACGGTTTTAGGTGTTCACAAACGATGTGCGTACAGTCGGTTCAGCGATGGTGTAGCGCGTATCGTAGCAAAAAAAAAAAAAAACGATCGGAAATAACGGGAGGGTTGTTGTTGCGGTGACGGCGGCGGCAGCGGCGGCGGCGGCGGTGGCGGTGGCAGTGGTGGTGGTGGCGGCGGCGCTACCCACTCGCCGAACCGACTGTACGGAACGATGCGCAACATCGTGTCGCGGGCTTACGCGTTCTCCGGACGGCCGATTGATCGTGTGCATGCGCGCGTGTTTAGGAGTTCGACGAGCACGCCACGCTGGCTTCGTCGCTGTCGCTGTCGCTGAACAACCTCGGCTGGATATCGGTGGACGTGACGAACACGGTGCGCGAGTGGTACGGCTCCAGCGGCAAGCACCGGCTGCGGTTCCACATCGACTGTTCCGGTTGCGGCGGCCTGGTGTCGCCCGTGCTGTTCCACGACACCCGGCAGGTGAACGAGTGGGAGAACCCGTTCCTGATGGTGTACACGGACCCGACGGTGACGAGACGCGTACGCCGCCGCGCGCTCGACTGCTCGCTGGCCATGCGCGGCCAGTGCTGCAAGCAGCGGTTCTACATCAAGTTCCAGGAGATCGGATGGGACTCGTGGATAATCGCGCCTGGCGGCTACTACGCCAACTATTGCCGCGGCGACTGCGGCGGTGTGCACAGGACACCGGACACGTACCTCAACTTGAACACGCAGGCGATCGAGGACTACCGGAAGGCCAAGCACTCGTCCATATTTCAGCCGTGCTGCGCGCCCGTCAAGTTCTCGTCCATGTCGCTCATCTACTTCACCGACGACGGCAACATCATCAAACGGGACCTGCCCAAAATGGTCATCGACGAGTGCGGCTGCCCGTGAGCACCACTCGTATTGTACCGGCTAGCCTGCGGTGGTCCAGGTCAAGGTTTTCTTTTATTATTATTATTTTTTTTTTTACACTTTTCTCCTCCGACCCATTCCCTCCACCGCTCCTACTTACTACACTAGCCACTGTCCCAGACCCTATTATTCCCGATAAACGCTCACCTCCCCCACCCACCACTCAACACCATGCATCCCCTGTCACCGATTAAGATTTTTCATTATTTTCGTTATTATTTTTATCATCATCATTAATATAAATATTATTATTATAATTATTATTATTATTATTATTATTATTATTATTATTATTATTATTAT